>NW_022279564.1:0-190030 GCF_000004075.3 Cucumis sativus | reverse complement strand
TGTTTGAAGCATTGAGTTAGGAAATGTATTTGGAGTGCAATGTTGTTTAGTATGAGGTTCGAAAACATTAGAGCGAGTGAGAGTGAGAGAGAGGGAAAGATGGTAGAGTTGAGTTATTTGACTTGACACATCGATGGCCAAACACTCCCTAAAAAATTATCTCGATAGATAGATACATTGAAAATTTTAGAGGTACTGTTCAAATAGGTCATTGGGTACTATCAACCCTATCTGGATCAGTTGTCATTGAAAATTTGTAGCCAAGGTTTTGAGTATTTGGTTGGATAGCAAATCTTATCTACATTTTGATTCCTATTCATTGGCTGTTCTAAATTTGAAACCAATTTTATGAAACAATCTCACTTTGTTATCCTATTCTTTTCTTTGCCTATGGAGACATATTTCAGCTTTTATTACTTTCATGTTTTATATATGCAAATGGGAAGGCCAAAAAAAGAGGTCCTTTCCCTTCCCTTCCCTTCCCTTCCCTTCCTCACTTGATTTGTTTCTATTGAGATCCCATTTGATTGTCTTTTAGGGCAAACCATCAGAATTTAGTTTTTAATCTTTTAAAATTAAGTCTACATATGTTCTGCCTTCCACGTTTTAGAAATGTTTTTAAACTCAACTAAAGTTCTTTTGGATTTTGAAATTTGTGTTTATTTTCTTGCAATTTTCTTACTGAGATTTTCAACAAAATGGTTTTTTAAATATTTTACTTTTCTTATATATATATATATATAGAGAATTTGTCCTTTTATCTTTATATAATAAGTAGAAGAAAGAGGAAAGTGAAACATTTGGGAGATGTGTCAGATTTTGATTCACTCAAATTTTGCTAATCCATAGATTCCTCTAAATTTTTCCACTATGTTGAGAGTTTGTTGTTTTGTATGTCGAAAAGAAATCCAATGAATGTATCTTTCTTTCCCCCAAGATTTTATTTTGTCCCATTTATATTCAAAATAACAACAAAAACCTCTTTGGAATATATATTTATTGTCTCCATCTACTTCATTCCATCCTCTCTTTTCAATCCTCCACATTGTTATTATATCATTCTATCTATCCACACACACACACACACAATGAAATTTCAAATATGATGAAACAATTTCAAATATGATGAAACAATTTCAAATTTATTACTAGTAGATATTGTCAAACTTTTATGACGTTAGTATTGGTAAACACCAATAGAAGTCTATTAGTGTCAGTCCATTATTGTATATATTTTGAAGGAATAGTTGCAAATTTAGCAATTAAATTTAAAATAAAGTATATAGTAACATTTTTAAAAAATTGCAAATATAGCAAAATTTGTCAAATTCTATCAGTGATATGATGTTGCAAATATTGTTATAGACTCGTATGAGTTTATCCATGATAGTTTTGCTATATTTATAATTTTTTTAATGTTATATTCTTAATTATTATTGCTAAAATGACCATCTATTTTTAACAGTTTTGTCGTTTACAATGATTTTGTAATAAATATATAATTTTAAACAATGTCATGAACCCCTTCTTTCAAACCGTTTTGTCTGCATTTTTCTTCTTGTATGGTCAATTTTGTGGTCACTACATTCATTTTGGCCTACTTATTTTTTCATCCAGCTAAAGTTTTTCCCCACAATTCACAAAGCATCTTAGAAAGTTATTTAATTCGTTACATGGGAAAATTAGAGTCTATTTTTTTTTTATTTAGTACGAGGGTGGATATAATTGAACCTGGAAACAGATTATTTAACTGTTGCATGAATCTTAATTTTAATGTTTTTTTTTGTTGATAATAAACAAAATTAATTAAATAATCACAGTAATTTTCATGTAAAATATTTTAATATATTTTCAAAATTTATAGTGAGAATGTTGTAGATAACGATTTTTTAAATAACAATAAGTTAGCATTGGGGATTAAATTAATAGATTTATTGAAAATATAAAGATTATGGTTATTGAATTTTTTAACCAAGTTGAACTTTTTTCTTTTTATTTATTTATTATATTTTATTTTTTTAAAAAAAAACCGTGACTACTATAAGCTAGTAATTCATATATATAGTAGCTTAGCAAGTGATTTCACACTAAAAAGAGAGATATCATAATATTTATTTCCAATGTAATTATAGTAGCTAGGCATGGACTACACAGTTCAATAATTCTTTCTAAAATTGTGTGTGTGTGATCTACAAAATGAAATTAATTATGAGGTATAGTTATTTGAATATATTTGTGGGCCAAATTCATTGATTGGATATGTATATATATATATATAACACTGAAGACACTTCTTTCCCATATGAAATCTTAATTCCAAAACTTTGGATTATGAAAGGTTAAACTTTCCATTACCAAATTTGAAGCAAATCCTTTAGTCCACCAAACCAAGAGTTTTTCCCTAATTTTCTTTTAATACAGTGTGCAGTTACGTGGCAATCGAGTTATATATGCAAACTTTGACAAGTGTTTTCTCGTTTAATCATATTTTGTACTAAAAAGTACTATCTAATAAAGTCTTGTGGTTGGGTGTATCAATGAGATCTTTGATATATATAGCTTTCACTCCTCAATTATGGATAAAATCTTGAATTTAAAACCGCAACGAAAAATTTGATGTTTTCTAGGATTTAGGTAGAATAATATATGTGAATTAGGTGTGATATAGTAAGTTGGATAAATGATGAGTACTATTTGAGTTAAATCAAATCAACTCAATTGAATTCATCCAATGCCTCTTTTTATAATTTATTTAAAGGTGGAATGATAGAAAATAATTTAAGTGTAGAAAAAGTTAATGCAATAATACTAAGATGATCGATCAATTAAATTACATTAAACTAAACTAAACTAATAACCATTCAAAAAATATCAAGTGGGGCAGATTCTTTTTGCTCTTCTCTATTGATTCTTTTTATTATATTTTTTTAAAGAAAATTTTAAAATATAGTAAAAAATCCAAAATAATTTTATTAAAAACAAACAAACAAATAAAATTGAAATGTTTTTATAGCAAAAGGAAAGAAAGTTAGAGAGAGAGAGAGAGGCTTTTAAGAAAACTTTATTCTCAACCACTAGGGTTCCTTTCCACAGTTGTCTCCATTAGCATCAGCAGCTGGCAAATATATACAAAGGATAGTAAATATAATAGTACATTTGAAATGACTTTATTCATTATTATTTATTATTATTACTATTACTATTAGTATTTTATTAATATAAAAATACCCCCAAAGTTTCATCAATATTTTCTTTAGAGAAAAAAAAAAAAAAAGAGTATGTAAAAAGATAGGGTTAGGGTAATGAATTAAATGAAGTGGACATTTTCCTACAATTATACGAAGGTGGTGAGATAAAAGATGCCAAGGAATATCTAAGAAGGAAAAAATATATATTTCTCCGCTTTCCTTTCAATCCATCAAATTATTGAAAATATTTATAAATATAGCAGTGGTTTTATTATTATTGTTTTTATGAGACAATATATTTTGATTATAGAATGTATAACCAGACAAATTAAGATAACACCTTCCTCCCCATGATTTTAATACTTTATTTTTGTGACAAATCTTTGTTTCAATTTATTTTTAAATGCTTGTTAATGAGAACAAGCAAGAATATTAAACACTTAGGTAGGGCATCATATATATATATGCATTTATTTAAGATAATATTAATTAATAGTATCAATCAAATTAAACACATTTAATAAAACATATTTCACTACTTGTTTGAAGTATTTTACCATCTTTACACAAAAGTATATATAAAAAGTAAGTATTTATATCAAAAAAATTTTAATTTTATAATAGAATCTTATTCGTATTTATCAATGCATGAAAGACCGTGATAGTTGATAGATTATCAAAATTTACTAGTGTTTATAATTGATAGAATTTAACATTTTACTATATTTTGGTTCATTACGCTATATTTAAAAACGCTCATCATATAAACGTTTAGGGTAGCTATCATAAATTTACCTTATTAACGTTGAACTTTCACGTTTAATAATTCTCTCACTCCCCATTTTAATTTGTTAAAAAAGAAAAGGAAAAGGAAAAGAAAAAACAAAGAAACAAACTCACCAGTTTAGATATCTCAAACATAGGTAAATTGATTAAGACATGATATGAAAGATCTCTCACAAAAAAAAGTGAGTTGTAATTGATATCCTCATAACATCAATTATTATTATTCTTACAAATAAACTTTGTAGCAGCTACAATTGAGCCATCATCCATAAAGACAAATATATATATAACACAAAAATTTCTAACCAAAACAAAAAGAGAACTTGTAATTAATATAATATAATTCATCATCATCAACAACAATAATAATAATGATATTTCTTATTTCTTTCTTTCTTTTTCTTCCAAGGAAAAAGGGGAGAGGGAAAAATATATAGAAATTTATAATCTTAATTAACAACAATAATTTAGGTAACACTAATAGTTGGTGGGTTTTTGTTTTGTTCCAATTCTAAGTTGGAAGCCATTGGAGAAGCCAAAGTGAGCTCAAGATGAGGTTGATGATCATTTGAAGAAGAAGAAGAAGAAATAATAGGATATTTTGGAGGGGTAGAGTACTTGGAATAATTATTATATAAGTTAGGAGGTGATTTAAGGTGCGAATTAATCAAACCATAAACCCAAAGTGAAGAAGAAGAAGAAGAAGAAGAAGAAGAGATTTGATTATTATTATTATTGTTTTTGTTGTTAATTACTTCCATATTATTATTATTATTATTATTGTAAGGTAATTGTTGGGAAGAACTTGCAAAAGTAGTTGTAATATTACTACTCATCATCACCTCCTTCTTATTGAAATGATCAATAATAATATGATTATTATGATCATCATCATTTTGAGAATTTGTTGATATCTTCAAACATTGAGAAAGTGCTATTGTTGTTGTTTCATATGCTGTCCCAACCTGTTTTTTTTTAAACACAAAATAGAAAGAAAAAGAATCAAAACAAATTAATGGAAAAGGAAACAATAGTTTTATATGTATGTGGAGATAAAAGGATCAAGTAGAAGAATTTATGATATTGATAGATAATAGAGAGAAACTATTAGTTATGAACACTTAATTGATGTGGGTTTAATTAATAATCATTTAGTTTTTAAAAATTAAGCTTATATAGTTAATTAAATGATATTCTTATTACATGTACCTATAGATTTCTTAGTTGTATTGTTCATGTGGTACCATTATTTCAAAATTGAACATTTGACTAAGAATTCAAAATTTTGTTTGTTTAGGAAAAGTGAAAAAGGTAACAATATTTGAGAAAAGTGATTTAGAAAAGCACATGTTTGTTTGGTAAATGATTTTGTATTTAGTTTTCTAATAAATTTTACTAATTATTTCCCTTAAATCAAAACAGAGGACAAAAGAAAAACTTAGAAAGTAATATTTATAAACTTGAAAATAATTCCTAAAGGGAACATAAATAAGTATAAAATTAGGAAACTAACAAGAAATTGTAATTTAGATGAGTCGATATATAAAAGAGACGAGCTATTTTACCATGTCAAAGAGACTAGAGCGTCTATTCTTTTTGTTGAGAGTAGACTGTCTAAGGAAATACTTTTGAGCATGACTAGCGACTTGCGTTGGAGTTCTAGTGGTTACGTAGTTCTTCGAAATTCCTCTCCAATCTCCTCTTCCAAGCTTTTCAAGTCCAATTAGAAATTTTCTATGCTCTTCTTCTGTCCATGGAACCCCTAAAACAAACAATAATTCATCCTTTAAAAACATTTTAATCATTTTTATTGAGATTTTCAAATTACAAATCTTCTTTTTCAACCATAAAGAATAGAAGAAAACCCCAAAAAGAAACAGAGGGTAATGATAGGGTTTTCTTCTTTCTTTTCTCTTTTTGTTCATATATATAAACTATCAATCCAATCTCCAAACACCAAGCAAGAAAAAGTTTCCAAATCTTCAAAAAAAATTGAAAACCCAGAAAGGAAAAAGTGCAAAAGATCAAAACTTGAATGAATAAAACAAAACAAAGCAAAAATTTGAAGAGACCCAAATGATAGGAAAGAAAAAAAAAGTTATATTATTAATTAACAATTCAGCCCACAAAACATTATTATTTATTATTGTTAGTAAGAGTTATTTCAAATTACAAATCTTAATTTTCAACCAAAAAGAATATAGAAACTAATTAGGGTAATAGTGGGTTTCTCTTTCTTTTTCTGTTCATACATATAAACTATCAAATATATATCCAATCTCAAAATCCCAAGCAAGAAAAAGTTTCCAAAACCTCAAAAGATTACAAACCCACTAAAAAAAATCAAAATAACTTGAATAAAGAAAAGAAGAAAAGATGAAGGTTTGAAGAAAAACCCAAATCATAAAAAAAAAACTAAATAAATAAAAAAAGAAAAAGTGTTTACCTTTCTTCCTTTCCTGGTCTCCATTGAGAAGGCCATCAGAGAGATAACCATTACTGGGAGATTTAGAATAATGTTCAAGATGATGATGATGATGATTATCAATATGAATTCGAGAAGAAGAAGTGGACGACGACGACAAGCAATCGGTACTAAAGCTTTTCTTAATGGAAAAAGCAGAAGCAGTACTTGAAGAATAAGAAGCATTTGAAGAAGAAGAAGTAGTTGAAGAAGAAGTTGAAGAAGAAGAATAAGAATCAAGATGAACTCCAAAAAGCCTAACTAAACCACAAGTATTAGCAACATTCAAATTAGGTGTTATTATTGAACCTCTAATGTTTGAGCAAGTCCTTGAATTGTGACCTATGTTTCCACAATGTGAGCACTTTCTTCCCATTTCTTTTCTCTTTCACTCTTAAAAACAATGAAAACCCAAAAAGAAAAGGAAGAAATATATAAATGGGAGAGATCAATGAGAGAAAGAGAGAGAGCACAAAAAGAAATGAAATATTTGGTGTGAAGTTTATAACTTTATATGATGATGATGATGATGAGAGAGTGAGAAAGAAGTGGGTAATAAAGAGAAAATATATATAAAATAAATAATGGATGCATAAGAGAAGAAAGTGATTGGATCATCTTTACATATAACCTTTATTTTTGTTTTTTGTTTTTTGTTTTTCTTTTTTCCTTTTCCCAACTTGGTTTTATTTATATATATATATAAATTTAATCACATTTTTTCTCTATGGGATTCTTAATTACAATAACTAAAAAAGAAAAAAAAGATATATTAGTATTGTTTCATACTGTGACTATGATTTTCATGTGCTTTCAAGTGTGATTTCTTGTACTTAAAAAGGGTTATTTTTATTATTATTCTTGATTTTCAAAAGAACGACGCATGGTTGTGTGTGTTTTAAGTTGTATCTATCATTATCGTGTTTATTAATTAAGTGTTGAATTACAAGTTATCAGCCGATAAAAAATGGATGCATTTTTAGACTGTGTAATGTGTGTATATATATATATAAAAGGGAAAGAAAGATCATAGAAATGGCAGAAAGTTTGAAAGAAAGTTAAAGTTGATTTGTGATGAGCACTTTCATAGGAAATTTAGTGGAACCACACCCATCTTTTCACTTCCCTCTTTTTATTTCTATATATTTCTATTTACAATAAAATTTTAAATGAATAATTTAATTATGTCATTTTGCATATTCTTTAAAAAAAAAATTAAAATTAGGATCATATAATCGAGATAATACTCTTTGTAATATATGAATTGAGTTAGGGTCATATTTCATTTCAACTAATGAAAAATATTTTTTTATTCTCTATATTCTTCGCTTCTTTGGTCTTCTAATTTTGTGCTTTAAAACTTTTTTTATTCATTCATTGTCTCTTATGTTCAAGTGGATGAATGAGTTAATTAAAACAAACAAATAAAAACAAATAGAGATTGAAATAAATTATAAAGAAAAAAATCGTGGAAAAGTGCTTCTCAAAAACTATCTATAGAAAGTACAATTTCTATATAGGAAATTTCAATATAATTTCATTAGTAACTCTCTACTATTTATTTGTTTCTTTCAACTTTTGATTTTTGTTCTTTTTTTTTTTCATATTTGGGGAAAAAAGTCCAAAGTTTTCAAACTAAGAGAGGACCAAAAATATTGTTGCTAAATTTTCTTCAAGAAAAAAAGAGAAGGCAAAATGACACTTTTAAAAATTTAAAATTAAGGAAAAAGAAATTAATCTTAGCAATACGTATATGTATGTATATAATTCAATACCTAAAAGATTTCTTTTGTGTTTTGTTTTCTTATACGAAAATATTTATTAGATATAGTAAAATTTCATATTATAATAATTTTTTCAGTTCATCAATATCGTTAATAGAAGTCTATCAATGTCTATTAGTGATAAATTTAAAATTTTATAAATATTTTTATTCATTTTATTATTAATTATTTGAAGAACACCTCTTCCATATAAATGAATTAATTAAGCAACAAAACACTTCTTCACTGATACACATAATATTTCAATTGAACTATATATCATCTCATTTCAGTTGTAGCTTTTATATATATATATATAGAACTAATAGTTGATCATATAATTAAATAACATATGATATTTAATTAATTAGTTAGTTAAATATTCTAAGCATTGATAGTGATTGATTTAATTAATGGAAAAAGATTAGATCACAAATATATCCACACAACTGTCAAGATATTATAATGTATACATAAAATTGAGAAAGGTATCAACTAATTTTAATTAAGGATTTTTAAGCAAATGGGTTTTGTAGAGTCCACTGTATTTAAGGAACACAAGTTTAAGTTAATATCTTTTTTTCTTTTTTTGCATTTTCTCTTGATCCCATTTTCTTTTATTATTTAATCTCTATTATATATATAGAACCCTAAAAAAAACACTTAAATTAAGATTAAATTGTTTAGTTCACAAACTCATCATTTGGCACCATATCATAATTAGGAATCTTTAATTTGTTTCCAACTAAACAATAAAAAAGAATTAAGACAACAGCATTAATTATTTAGAAAAGTTATATTTAATTTGTTGTTGTTAAAAATATAACGGATTTGACTCTATTATATATCACATGACTTGATTTGTCTTCAAGAGGTCGAAGGTTCAATTTTCATGCACGCACGTCTACATATACACATATGTAGAAAATTGTTTTAAATGGTAAAACCGTTAAAAATATTTGTATATATAGCAAAACTTTACTTTCTATTGCGACCTTTGATCACTTAGCTCATTTATAGTTGAATTTAATATTTTTTATAGAAGTTGAAGGTCTAATTTTTCATTCCCCGCTCCCCATTGTTGTACTGCATATATACACACAAAAATGACATAATTATTATTATTATTATATATATATATAATAGAACATTTGAACTATAATTTTAAATATCTTAAAGCTGAAGTATAGAGTACTTCATGAATTCTTAAACCCTTAAGGATTCTTCAATAGATTTGAATATATATATACATATATATATAACCCTAAACCAATAATTTAAGAAATATTCCTACCAATATATTGAGTTTGTAGTGTCACCCATTATACTCAAGAAATCTTAGATATATATATATGACAAATACTTTTGTAAAGAGTTGAAACTTTCTAGATAATCAATTTGTTTTTTCCTCTTTTTTTGTTTTGTATTTTAAAAATAATATAGAAATAATTAAAATAGCATTTTACATATAAGAAAACAGCATATGTATTATATATATACACATGTACACAAACACATGAATCAGAAGTCTTGTGTACATTGACAACTGCAATTTAACAAATTGATCATTAAATAATTAATTTGAGATTCATGCATGGGTGCCTAAAAAGCATCAAGTTCAAGTGTTGTATATATAAGAACATAATTGCAAGTTGATCGTTGGTCAATTGTTGACGGGTAAGGAAGAAAACTCAAGCCTTCCACCTCTGAAATACGGAAGGTCGTATCATTCTACTATTAAGTTAATGTTAAATAACTCAACTCTGTCAACTTCAACATTGTTCACTATTAAACTTTGCATATTCATGAATGAATTTCATCTTCTAATATTTTTTACTTTTTCACGTTTTCTCTTTAATATTTTCTAACTCCAAATTAAACAATTATACTTCAAACATCGACTTCCTAACTCCAATGTAATAAATCAAAACTTAAGAGTAGAAGTCAACTCCCCAAACACTCCTCTAAGAACTAAACTGAGACCAAACTCAAAACGTAAAAACTAAATCTATAATATTCTAAATAGAAACTAAATATTAATATTTGATTAGTGGTTGAAGGGTAAGATGAAAGGTAAAAAAAGGAAGCAATATTTGAATGAGGGAAAAAGAAAGGGAAAGAATGAACATTGTTTGAACACAAAGTCACATTCACACACACAACACACCACTCACTTTTCTTTGGTGGGGAGGAACCTTTTGCTTTCTTTACTCTTAAAGAAATTAAATCTTTTTTAGCTCACTTATATTCTCTTCATTTTTACTTTTTAGATGTAATTCCAAAATATTAATTTATTCTATGATCCAACTATTTTTTTAAAAAATAGACTATATAATTCAAACCAACGCCAACATAACTAATTTAATTTTATAAGAAAAATTAACGAAAAGATTTTATAGATTTTAAACAAGTAAACTGTTTATTATATATATTGTATGCATAAGAAACATTTGGTTGTTTATTTTGTCGAAATAATCAAACACCAACTACATGAGAAGTAAAGTTCAATTGTTGATCGTTCTCCTTTTTCTTATCTTAAAGGGGAAAGCTACAAACCTAAAACCTAAAACCTTCTACGATCAAAACGAGATTTATGGAGCATCCTATTTTGTCATTTCGACCTTTTTTTCCTTTTATAATGAAAATGTCAATAGATGTAACTCAAAGAAATGTCAAATAAGGATGAAAATGTTGACAAAACATATCAATAAAACAACATGTAATTCTATAATACTGTATTTATTGAAAGTTAAGAACATAAAGCATAATCAAAGAATCCAATTCGTAATGGAATTTTAGAAGTGATCAAACTAAACTAAGTCAATAAAATTAATTGCTTAGCTTTTAGTATATAAATAAATAAATAAATACGTAAAAAGAAAAAGAATATATAAATAAAAAACATTACATCATTGATCATGATCCTATTTCATAACTGAGAATGTACAATGTACAAAGCATTATGCATATTTCTTGTCAACTTTTTTTTAAAATTTTTGGTGCAATGACAATTGACAAAGTGCCAGCAGCATTATTACTTCTTATATATATATATATACATACAAATATAAAGTTAATTATATTATTATAATCTATTATCTAAGTATAATTCCGGCAAGAAAGCAAATTGTTTGAATGATGGTAGGTTAAAGAATTGTTACTTTCAACATCATTGGATATATAAAATAATAACATTATTATTATTATTCTTTATTATTATTATTATTATTATTATTATATAAAGTCTGTGTCTTCTCAACTTCATAAGGGGGTATTCTTTTTTAATCATTTCTTTTTTCTTTATGTTTAAGGGAAATAATAACTAAAAAAAAAGAAGAAGAAGAAGAATCCAAGCAATATAATTGCAATGCAATTGAACAAAAAAAAATACATTTTTATTTCTAGATTTTGTTTCCATCTGAAGTGCTACAATTATACCTTTGGGATATGAAATTTGTTTTAATTGAGTGTCTTGTTTCAAAATTTTGAACTTTTAACCGTAAACAATTATGGAGTGAAATTTTAATAGGAATAAAAATAGCGAAAATAGATGAAAATTTTGAATGGGACATATTGGAGGAAGGGGTGAAACAATGAGAAATAACGAGTTATGAAATATAAAGTTGTGAACTCCTAGATCAGTGAAAGGAGTTGATAAGGTATAAAATTAATATTTTTTAGTGGTAGGACTCACTAACTACTTGAACAAGGGACTTTTCAAACTACTTGAATCAAACAATATTCTAAAAGTGCATGTCATAACATCTAAGTACCAAATTCAAACATATGTTAAAAAGTAAAATTATAACACTACCAAACTCAAAATTTAAGAGCTAAATGTGTAACATGTTGAAACCTAGGACAAACTAGGCTTGTAGGTAGACACGGAATTAGGTTTTTTCTTTTCATTTTTAAACTTCTTTTTTGTTAAAAAACAAAGTTCAAAGTCAGAGGCTGTGTTAGCTTTGAAAGATTGTTTTAGATTACCTAAAAGAAAACCTTAGGTTGGTCAAGCTAAAGAGTTCCTTTCCTTTTAATTTCCATGTTTCAAGGTGCTGACCTGCAAATTCAAAAGATAAAATTTAGAAATCAGAGAGATGGAAAATAAAAGAAAAAACAAACAAACAAACAAACAAACAAACAAGAGTTAAGAAGAACATTCACATTCTTTTGTTGTTGTGGTAATTACCTAGAAATTATCCACAGTATCTCCAGATTTTGTATTCTCATCAGAAGATTCATATGCAACTTCTTCTAAAGGGAATATATAAAGAGAATATACCATCTGTTTATAATGTAGAATTAGAATAGTCAAATCTGTTTGGTTGAATGGTTTTTTTTTTTTTTCCTTTTTTCTCTTCTTCAGAGTTGATTGGATTTAAATGAGAAAGTTGGTCCAAAATGAAGAATTGTATTTATACAATTGAATTTCAAAGTACGATTTCTTGTCTAAAATTAAATTCAAGGGGTTTTCTTTGACTTCATTCAAGTTTTGATAGAAAAAAATAAAGGTAGAGATGAAGAGGCACAAAGAGAGAAGGTGAGGGAAACACATAACTCAAAACTTTGAGAGTGTTTACTATTGAAGTTTGTACATTTATTAAAGAACTCTATCTTTCCTTCTTTCTTTTTCCCTCCTCATGTTTCATAACTCCACACAAACTTCCTAACTCAACTAAGCACCCCAAACAACCATTAAATAGTCGTAGGAAAAACTAAAGGTTCCCTCATTACACACTTGGATTCACCCATACAAGAACTTATATATGTGTGTGTGTGTGTATGATAACTTTTTAGATGGTTAGAGTATAGGCTTGTTTGAAATTACTTTTTAGATGCTTAGAAAGTCACTGACCTTAACGATCTTACAAATGTCATACAACTCTTGAATACTCCACCAATCAACAGTATCTGGTGGAGACAATAATAATCAGGCAGCAACTATTAGAGCAAAATTGTACAAACTACGACACCAGAAGAGAAAACTAACATCTATAACAAGTGAAAGTATTTTTTTCCCGAGAGCTTGAGCTCCGACGCGCCCTGATTCATTTTTACAAAGTGAAACTTTGAAACCAATGCTTGATAATCAGAAGATTAATTGCATGATTAGGATCAAATCGTCTATAGATCAAACGGTCTAGATTGTTGCCTCTATATTCAGGAACAAGGTGTAGAATAATTTGCAAGATGCTCAGGAAGGGAAAATAGCTTTTTTATTAGACAGGTGAGCACATACTTACTTAAGAGCTACTCCATAGTCTGAATTTGCATATGCCCCGACGATTTTGTTCAAATGATGCACGAATTGACTGAATCATGGAACGAACTGAAGATATGTGAGCCAATTTTTCATGCTGTTCCTGCAAAAATGAAACGAACTTTAGGTTGTATGTCTGTATGAGACTGAGGGGTCGAATTTGATATGCAATACCACTTCGTTGAGACGTTCTTCCAACCCTTCAGAATTTGCATCAGTAGACATGAATATCTTCCTGTATGCAGATCTCAAGCCAATGATCTGGATCCTTGAACAAAATATATGGTAAGCCCTTCCATATATAAATATATATTATTAAATTATGCAAGTAATTTGCAAATCATCATAATGAAATTGCACAAATTGCAACCTCTTCCACTGTGAATCCATTGCGCCGAAGTCCCTCTAGATTTAACCCACGTAGTTCTGGTCTTTCTCCCCCACCATCATATATTTGGGACATCTTGTGAAACCTAAGACATGTAATATTATTAAATGAAATTGCGTTTGTATATAAGAAACTGCTTTATTATGTATTGTTCTTTACAAATAGTTTCAAATGTTCAAGTAAAGAACCAAACAAATTAGTTTGCTTTGGGATCAGCATGCAAGGCACATTGCTTCAGAGATATTGCATAATTATAGTTTTCTCCTTTCTGACAGGATCATGTGTCAGTCCAAAGTTGAGCAATGTTGAAGCACGGACACTTCAGTTTTACCAACATGTCCATGTTCAATAAGTGTCGAATAGTTGTCGGACAAGTATCGAAAACTTGTTAGTGCAATAGACGTATTAGATATCAGTTGTACTTTATCAAATAGGTCCAACATTTTTTAGACATGCATTGAGTACTTATTAAGTAAAAACAAAATAGACACGAAGATGTTAAAAATAATAAATTGCGATAGTGAGATATATCAAACGAATCTCTTAAGCACATAAATGCATTGACTGTGAATTTAATTATCTTATATCGTAATGATATATATTTTAAACAATCTATATTTTCACAATTCATGTCCTTGTTCTGTCCGTGTTTTATATATTTAAAAAAATGATGTGCTGATGTTTGTACTTTATCATATCTGTGCTTATTAAGTTCCAAACAAAATAATCAGTGCATATTGACAAACACAAATGAAAAATGGTAATACCATTGAACCCGCAGCAACAAATGAGAAAGAACCAACATGACAGAATTGATGAACAGCAGTGGTGCCTCCTGTGTGAACATAGTCCTACAAGGAGAGCACTTAAATTAACATAATGTCAAATATAGCTTTAACAACACTAGATGTTACTTTATGCAAGATAATGATTAAAGGACGTCTAACCTCCACCACAACGTGGCCGGCTAAAAGAGTATTATTTGCAAAAATATTGTTGTTACCAATCTTGCAATCATGAGCAATATGACAGGAACCCATTATGAGATTGTTATCACCAATAGCCTGATTTCACATTCCAGGATTAAAAAGTAACTTCTATGGCCATGAAACAGATTCTAACAATCAAAGAATATTTAAAGTTTCTTTAGGCCAAGCTCATCTTACTGTCACATCACTGGACTTCGAAGATCGGTGGACTGATGAGTGCTCTCTTATGTCATTGTTATCTCCAATATCAAGAAAACATTCATCCCCTGGCTAAATCATGGGAAATAATGTCATTTTAGAACAACTATCCTCCTTCACAATAGTCACCATGGATTCTAACAACAATATATAAGCTAAACCAGTAACATTGATCATAACCACAGGAATGCATATATGTGTTACCGATAACATTAAAATTAAAGCAATCAAGTCAACTGATCCGTTAACACCCATTCATGAGCAGAAAAGCAGAAATAGATCTCAATTTTTAAAAAAAAAAATATTGAAGAGCAATCTTCAGGATAACAATGATATAACATGAAGGAATACGCTACAGGCCCTAAGAAGTACTTGTGGTAAAAAAACTATAGGCACGAGAAGAAAATCTGAACAAAAAGTTAGTTAGCATTGTCTTAATCACCTGTTGCAAAGAAGAAAATGGAAAGACAGTGTGGAGTATGTAAAACAAACAACAGATCAGAAGGTTGAGAAATGCAGAATATAAAGAATGTTTATCATAGAACCATCTGCACTCTCTCTCTAGTTCAGCTAAGCATTGGATAAATGTCAGGTCCACCCAATTCTAGCATTGATCATTATTTGCATTCACTTTCAGCTTCCAAAACATTATTTTATCAATCATTATACAAGGCAAGTACCACATAACATGATCGATAAGGCAGCTAAATACTAAAATGAAAAATCTACTAGGAAGTTAACTCACTTGTCAGCAGCATAATTCCTTTGACTCTATCTTATTTTATCAAATTTACTTTTTTAAGGAACAAAAATGTAACGCATGAGTTTCAGAAAAAAATCATAATAACAATATGCTAAATGAATAAAATTAAGAAAGAATAAGGAGATTTGAATCTATCCAACTGAGCATTCTGAAAATGTACGTAAAATTGAAATATTTACCTTATATTTCATGTCTTGACATCTAATGCCAACCACTGCATGGTGACCTATTTTGTTATTACACCCAATGACTGTCCGACCAGGAATGTCCTCGCCAACTATAGCGCCACTGCCTGACCATATTTTGTAGTGTAAACACAATAAGATAAGTTGTGTAATTCACCCTAAGCATCACAAAAGAAAACATGTCTAGTAAAACTAAAACTCACGTCATCAAGACACATCGATCCCCTAATTCTGTACACCCAAAAATGTGGCTCCCAGGATACAATTGGCAACCATTTCCCAGCTTTGCAAAGGCTCCCACAGTACAAAATGGACCAATATACCCATCCTGCAACATAAGGAAGAACAATTAATTGAGTTATTTACAAACTAGTAGCAAGAATGAAAACCCATCATTAAATTCACTACTTGACAACTAAGTAATAAGTCCCTTAACTCCTAAGTTCTAACAAGGCCATCCATTTATATTAATATAATTTACAAGCCCTATTAATATTGATCTTTTATTCATTGGAGTGTAAATATACTATATTCCCTGGCCTATACACCATCAATATTTTACTAAATTGTTTCACGACAGCAATATATCATTTATATTTAAGAATTATGATGTATATAACACAAGTACTGCATAACACACTATGGTTAAAATTAACACTATGCACAAAATTCGCTCTTGTTATTATGCATTTTTTATTCTTACATAATTTTCATGAGATATACTTTTAAAATATGTAAAAGTAATGCATCTTCAAATTTTTAAGAAAAAATGAGAATATTTATGCAATTTTGAAGTGATTATTTATTTTCATGGATAATTATGATAAATCTATACTAAATATAAACGCGTAATGAAGCATAAAATGTTACAAAAACACCATTAGATTCTCAGCCCAAAGGTAGTGAATATCCAGTCGAGTCGACATTCATGTGACTGAATCCTCCCAATGCATTCAAAAGATACAACACATACCGCAGTTAAGGAAAATGTTCACATGAACAGTCCAACGAAAGTGACATTCGGTAATTAATAACTAATGAACCACAATTTAGCACTAATAAGAGACACAAGTGCGGAGAGAATGAGAGATTAGCAAAATCCTGAAACACTCAAACACTAGACCAGATCCTCAACTAAAGAGAACAAATTAGAATCAGAATACGATAAAAGTCATTGCAGAAGAAAAAATGGATAAATAAATAGATAACTAACCTCGCCAATGACAGCATTTGGATGTACGACAGCAGTTGGATGGATGAGCGTAGAGCTTCTTCCAACTGTAGTTTCCGATGTTGCGTCTCCCGAAATGACTGCGACATAGAAAAAGAAAAGCTACAAGCTACAAGCTCGATACAAAGCAAAAGAGATGAAGAGAAGGGAGAGGGAAAGTTAGAGAGTTTAAGAGATACGAACAAGTTGAGGAGCGATAGAAGTGATTGAGGGAGCAAAATGAGCGGCGAGGTTTGAATAACGAATGCATCGGCGGGAAATTGAGAGAGACGGAGGGAGTATTGAGTCCTCTCTGACGCAGAAACGGTCGCCGGAGACTCAACGAAGAGAGCGTTGGATTGTAACCTATGTCCGATACATTGGTTCGTAAGATCAACGTCAACAAAAATCTTTCTCCCCATAAAATATTTCGCATTTGGTACCCAATAAAAAGTTTTATTAATTCTACTGTGCTTTTGTTAAATAAAAAACTAATTAAATTCTATTCTATTTTGGTTCTTAAAAGTAAAAAAATATGTTTAAATTTAGGAAAACTTTCAAACACTTTACTTTTTCAAACAATTTATTTTCTAAATTAAACACTCGACTTAAACACAGACCTAAGAGTTAGACTTTAGTTCATAAGCTTTTTAAAATATAAATGTTTTGATTAGATTTTTAGACAATGAACTCAACAACACAAAATAGACTATCTTTAGAGGATAACTACCTTGAAAATTTTTCTAAACCAACACATCTGATAGTCTTGCACATAAGAAGGTATGCTCAACTCAACAGCATGCAACTAACCTATCTATCTACAATCGAGTTTTCGATATGATTACAAAAAGAAAAACTAACACGTTCAAAGTTTTGAGCTAATAGTTAAAAGAATTAACAAAATCAATGGTAAGTACTAATAAGTTTAAGTTTTGATTGGACCATGAGCATACAAGCACGAAGAATATCCATAAGTGTAAAATCGAATTCATGCGCATGACCCTTAAAAACTTTATTCGAATGATATAGAAAAATGTGTTTAAGCCCTCACACTTTGGAGAACTCCCACGTTGAAAGAATCACTCTAATCAAGCATCCACATTCACCATCCCTGCATTAGGGGAGGAACCAATAGCTATGATTGACATGACTCCACGGGGCTATCCATTAGCAACACAGGCCCAATCAAACAACCTCATTAATACCATCAAACATGTTTGGCTTGTGAGCAGTTCAATTCATTTTTGTATTTTCAAATGAACCATAGAATCATAGTGCCATGCCTGACCTTGTCCTCTTGATAACACACTCAACGACCCATCTCACACCTCACATAACTAATACTTGCCAGCAATCTACCGATCCATGTTTTGTTGAATGGTCGACCTTAACAAATAAGGCATTTTGTACAATTTAATCCTTAAACTTTTAAAAAGTTTGTTGATCCTACTATTTAGATTTTACTAACTCATTAACAAAATGGTAAAGTGATTTGTACTTTTAGATGACTAGATTACTAAATAAGTTAGTTATGACAAGATTAATTCACAATTTCAATTGTGAAAAAAGTGGCATGACCTACTCAAAAGTTATTTTTCGTATATTTTGGTTATTTATAGTTTTGACTCGTTGGTTGTTTGCATTTTATTTCACATATATCTTGCTCCACATCTAAAACCTTATAAGGTTATCCGGATTTCTCTTTAAAAAAAATTAACAAAATCAACCATAGATCGTACAAGAAGCATTTTTTTTTTTTAAAGATCATGAATTAAATTAAACATTTTTTTCAAAGTTCCAAAACATTTTAAAAATCGCAGCAATTTAAACTTGTAATTTTTTTAATTTGTAGCTATTAAAGTTTCCTTGATTAAAAAATAACAATTTAGACTTAACCTTTTAATTTTTCATTTGTTATTTTTTTTAAAAAAAAAATCTCTTATAATTTTGTTTTAGAGTTCAACAATTAACAGTCAGAAATATAAAAATTAAATCATCAACCTATGAAAAAGTAATTAAATTTTTAATGCAGAAATTGGCTCTTTTAGTTTTAATACACTTTTACTCTTCTAGCTCTATACCAATTCCCTAATAACTATACCATATAAATTTATCATCAACCAATATTAACATTGATCAATAATAATGAATTGTTTGAAAATTGTTATAAAAACTTGGACTAAATTGAAATTAAAAATTAAAAACAAATGAAAAGAAAACCTTTCCATGAAGACCAAGACATATATATATTCAACCTAATTTAACATATCATACAATATCATACAAGTAACTTTATTTGGAACTATCCCAAGCCAAATCTTGACATTTTTATGGTTACAGAAGAACAGTTTGATCCCCTTATTTACATTACAACCAAATCCATTAACTAAAGCTATAATCACTAAAATGATGAAATTAATAAAAAGAAAAAAGAAAAACTGCTTTCTGCAAAGTGGAATTCCTTTTATCACCCTCTCAGAAGACAAATTGGTCTTTACTCCAACATCCCTCTTCAGCCATGTTAGTGTTGATTCCAGACCATATATATACCGTTACAACTCTGCAAAATTTTCCAACATGGCCTCCTATATGGCTGCTGCTTTACAGAACGATGTCGCCCTCCAACACCCGAAGCACCTACAACAAGTGTAATGCCATCGAGGCGTCGTTAAAGGATAGAAAAAACACTTTGAGAATGCATTGCAACTCAAGGATGAATTGAAGTTTAGCTTTAAGAGTGATTGTGTATCGGTGTTTGTTTTGTTTTGGTTGTGCTTGTGCTTGTGGAATGAAATATCATATAGTTACCTGAGACATACGCGGTCTTACATACGGATCACGCTTTATGCACAAGGAAGCGCATTGCAGCATGCGGTGAACTTCCTCGTCTGAATAACAGTTCCTCAAACATGGATCAACTAGTTCAGAGATTGCATTTTTTCTCAACAGGTTTCGTGCCTGATCCCAACATGAAATGCAAAGAAAATCAATCGGAAATCACGAATTTGAATCAGAAAAGGAAAGGAACTTGAATAATTTGGCATTGAGGTAAGGCAAGTAAGTTGTAGTCCTATGGTTTTACTAACTTAGCCACTTCTGAGACTGACTTACCCATTCAGTGAGGCATTGCTGGCCCTTGGGACGATTTAAATCAATTGCTTTGCGTCCAGTCACAAGTTCCAGCAAGACAACGCCAAATGAGTATGTATCGGCTTTCTCTGTGATTTGGCCACTCTGTGCATACTCAGGAGCCAGGTAGCTAAGCAACCACAAGTAGTTGCAATTTAATTTTTGGATTGCTAGTTTGTATAATGAAAAAGAAAGAAATAACATGATTGAAATGGTTACCCAAATCTCCCAAGGATTCTGGTTTCTACTGCTAGGTCACCATCCGGTTGCCACCTTGCCAGCCCAAAATCTCCAACCTACGACTCAAAAGCAAATTTTCACATCAGCCCAAAAATACACAATTCCGAAATGTTCTCATTTGACAGTTAGTCAATGTTTGTGCATCAATATGGGTTGTTCGGAAGGAAACGAACAGAAAATCTTATGTTAATACAAAAATGTGAATGCATCCTTAGAGTAAATGGCATTTTCTCCATTTCCTTTTTGGCTGTGACACTGACAAGTAAGAATTTTGGGAAGCCGGAAATTGAAAACCTCATAATCAATGCTTAACTTGATAAATCTCCATGAAAATTCTGATTCTCTTACATCAAATCACATACAACACAGCTAAGGATTAATGAAAAGAGAGAGCATTGACTCACTAGTGGCTCAAAATCATGAGTAAGGAGGATATTGTTTGGACGGATATCACGATGCACAATACAGCCCACTCTACATTCTTCGTGAAGGTATCTCAATCCTCGAGCAGCCCCGACTGCAATTTTCTGGCGTGCCGACCATTGCAATGGTTCACGATTTCTTCCTGCAAAGATTGGACATGGCAGAGTTAATATGACTGGGCATAGGTCATCAAACCAAAGCTGAAGCTACATGATTTACTACAAGAGGGAAGCAATCAAGTAAACAAAGACGCCATGAACTTCGAAAAGATGATTTACTAATAAAGACGCTAAAACTGACATTATTTGGGCTCCCTATGTGATTTTATGTGTAGTAATGAATCACAGGCTGTTCCATTACAACCATACCAGAAGATATTCTGAAATAGGGTATTACCATAAAGATGGGAATCAAGAGATCCATTGCAAATATATTCATAAACAAGTAACCTTCTTCCACCCTCCACACAAAATCCAATAAGCATCACTACGTTTCGATGTTGGGCACAACTTAAGACCTCAACTTCTGAACAAAATTCTCGATCTCCCTGTGTACTAGCCAGTTTATATTGCTTGACAGCAACAACTTGTCCATCTGATAAGATGCCTCGGTGCACAGACCCAAATCCACCCTCAGCCAAAAAATTTGTTTGTGCAAAGCCACTTGTAGCAACTTCAAGTTCAGCATAAGTGAACCATCTAGGAGGATTCCCAAATGCAGGGGCCTTGTGTTGGCACATAGAACATAGCGGAGGAGGGCCTAGAGGTGCTTTTCTGGACAATGATACCGTGTTCCTTATGTTTCTGCTTGAGCTAATATCAGTACTCCGATGTGCCACATCATGGCTAGGTTCTACAGAAAGAGTAGACATTTTTTTTACCAGACCTTGACGTGTTGGAGCTGGAGGTCTATGATGAGCATTTTGTGATTCTTCCATTGCATGTTGCTGGAATTTACGCCGGGAACTCATAATATCAACCATACAACGCTGGAAATATGAAACTGAGGGAGTTTGCTTTTCACTTTCAGAATCATATTCAGATCCAGACATATTTCTCCCTCTGTCGACAGCTGTTCTGGAATCATTTCTCAAGCTTCCACAAATCCCAGAGAACAAGGACGAACTGCCCACATCCGAGCTCGATATTGATGATGTTCCAATATCAGTGACGGTAAAAGGAGACTCTACGTCAGGAGTACTGTCAGGAGTCACATCAGGAGCTGTAAACATGATCGGTTCATCAAAATAGCTTTTAAGGCACTTCTGAGAAACGTCTAATTCATGTGATGATATCCAAGCTTCTCTAGTGTTCATTTTAGGGATTCCATCAAATTCAAACGAAGAACCTTAGGGTGATATTTCTTCATAAGAACAACATTGCATTGCAGCTCTTCCAAACAGTTTTTCCTTTCATCTTTCAAATTCCTGACCATAATTGTGAAAAACCAAGAGTGAGGAAGTGGGAGACAAAAGAAAAGGGAAAGTAAAGCTTTAAAGTTATAAAACGAAGAATCCAAATGCATCGGCAACTACGTAATATGAAATCATCTCATATGCCTAAATGCACAGAGTTCATATGAATGGATGCCTATAATAGAGACAAATTTTACATTATATCTATTACTTATCCAATATCACCCAGTTTGATTGAGCTTTCTTAGCTTCGGTAGCCACCATACCCCGAACCAAGCCTGAAAGAACTTTGATTCTGACTTTTATCTGCCAAAAAAAATCCCAAAACCTAAGGATTTGTAGACAATAAAGATCAAAGGCCGTAATCACCCTTAGGAGCAAGTTATTGAACAGACCTTCAGTGAGTCATATGCACCATGAAGCTGATGCACCATCTGAGAACATGAATGCACAATGTCATCCTTCCGATCGGAAAAAGTTCCTGAATGAGTTCTCAAATGACCGATTGCACAATCACTGGTAAGTCGAGAAAACCCCCGAACCCACATACCTGTAAAGATAAAATTTCCCGTCAAAACGTTTACATCAGAGGGAAAAAGATTAATTGAAAGGCAGAAAGAACAGAACAGACACAATAGTAGTGAACTTAAATAGTTGAATGTAATAAATTGGTCAACCAAATATTTTGACATTATCATCAGTGGGGTAGTCATTTTGTAAAATTTTCTCAAAAAGTTGCAAATTCCTATCTCATTTTAACTAAAGATCCTCGTGTTTAGGTGATAATCTTTTCTTGAGCATTTGATTCCGAGGAATTCAAAGAGTGATCTAGCTCTTCACAGATTTGAAGTCATTGGCGAGGAAATAGGAAGACATTTAAGAACCCCAAAAGAAACAATTACTATTACTCAAAATAAATGCTGAGACGAACATTTATTTCACAAGCATCTCATCTGGACATCATAAATGCAATCAAAACGTGTATGAAAACTTATATACTCTTTTCCATCATAATGGACCAAGAACTTACACAAAGAATTTAATCCAGTTTGACGTTAACAAGTCGCATAAAAGTAAATGAATCTTACTTGATTGATGAGAAGGGATAACCACAAGGAGCTTAATATGATCTCCTGGTTGAACAACATGCGTCAAAGCCCAAACGAGAGCAGCTTTAGAAACTTCCTTCGAGGTGGCTTTAATTGCGACAACCACCACTTTCCCAGCCACGTCTGGATGTCCTTCCTCCATAAAACCTTCAAAAGCTCTCACAATAACAACAAACCCAGTTCAGTTCCCAACCTTAAGGATCAAACTTCCAAACCCATGTAAGAAATCTCCATAAACTCTTAAAAAATCTCACAATATCCACAAACCCAGTCCAGTTCCCAACCTTAAGGATCAAACTCCGTAAACCCTTCAGAAACTCTCACAATATCCACAAACCCAGTTCAGTTCTCAACCTTAAGGATCAAAATTCCGTAAATCCTTCAGAAACTCTCACAATATCCACAAAACCATGTAAGAAATTTCCATAAACTCTTCAAAAAAAATCTCACAATATCCACAAACCCAGTTCAGTTCCCAACCTCGAGGATCAAATTTCCATAACCATGTCAGAAATCTCCATTAAAAAGAGACCCATCATGAAATGAAAACCCCAAAAAGAAACCGACACTGAATACAGGAAAAAAGAAACAAAAGGGTACACTGTAATCACAATATTGCAGCAATGAGCAGTGAAATCAGCGATGGAAATGTCTCGGAAACCGAGGTGCTTTTGCCTCACCTTGTGAAATGAGGAAGAAAAAGGAAGATTAAAGAAGAAAGTAGAGTGAGTGCGAGCGAGCGAACCCTCCTTTTTTACATGTGAAATTCACGCTGCCCCACAAACTTTAGCAAGTAAAATTGAGCTAATTTTCGACCCATTTGGTTGAACGCACTGTTTTTCAATGCCTTTTGGTTTGGCATTGTAAGAAGCATATTCTCTCTACAGTCTACAAGATTAAGACACAATTACAGAACAAAATTGCCAAATGTTTGGAGTTGGAACAAACAAAACGACACTAAGAAATGGAGAGATTGGCTTAATTAAATGAATACGTAATCAAAACTTATTCATGAATCCAACAGCTAAGTTCCAAATGGCTTTTGATCTCAATGAAATGAGTCAAAAGACGTTGCTTTCATTCTAAGAAATCCAAAAGCTCACAAAGTTTTTGGTATTATTGTCTCTCTTTTTTTCCCTTTCTTTTATCAATCATCCAACCCAAAAACTTAAGTCATATCGTGAAAACCAAATTAATTAAAATTTGAATACATCATTCTTAAACTACTTGGCTTCACGTCATTTTGAATTTTGATATAAATGAATATAAATTTTAATATCATAACATCTCTTGATGCAAAATTTTGGTCTAGAAAAATGCACCCATCTTTTACATCTTCCCATGACAACAAAGATAAAAGATTGTATTTCAAGAGGATTTGATATTATCTCACTGGAATGGAATATAAGTTTTTGCTAACATCAAATCTTATATTATCTCATATCTTGATCAATTCACTCCTCAACGTCGTCAAACAATGAAAGTTGTTGTTTTTCCAAAACTTGCTTCTCTTGTATCATCTTATATCAAGGATGGTTGATTTTTGAGTTTGTTATATCATTCTAGTTCTAAGCCTATTTTTAACCATTTAAAAAATGGCTTGTTTTCTCACATTTTCTTCACAATTATTTTATTTTTAATCTTAATTTAAAAAAACAAAATAATTATTACAAGACAAGCTTAAATTAACTTACTGAAAATTTTCTAATTCTAAATTGAAACAATATTCATAAAAAATGCACCAATTTACAATAAGAAAACTTATGATCTAAGATTTTAGATTAAAAAAAAAAAGGGAAGCAAACATTTTGATAGATAAAGAATAAAACTACCTACCCAAAAACATAAAACTTAACCTAAGAAAATCATCATCATCACCATCAACCATCTCCTACCTAAACCTCAACAAATAAAGGGTCAAATTTCCTACATGATTCAATAAAGTGATCCCTTTAATCTATAGTATCAAATTTTACTATATCTTATAAATATTTTTCATAATTTTTCTCTCTTGCTAATAAACTTGTATTTTAATAAGATATGTAAGCATTTTTTTTTATAAAGAAAAGCTAAGTTGACTGTAGATATAAATAAATATATTTTTTGAGTTCATGATTTAGATTAATAAAAAAAAGGGTTTGGGGAAAAAATGATTTGCTTTGAAAAAGACAAGGTTTAGGGAAAAGACAGGAAGCAAAGGGACAAAACATCATAAATGGGACAATAATAAAGAAACTTTGAAGCCTTTTTCTTTTCTTTTCTTTGGTTAGAGGAATCAGCTTCCCATTCAATAATTAATTGTACAAAAGAAAAGAAAAAGAGGAAATCAAAGGTTAGTTCATATTTGTTAATTCGGTTCATCCTCTAATTTTGACACGAACTCTAGTTGTAAATTGTTAACGTTGGTTACTTTCTAAGATTAACACAAAACAATTTGCAGAGAAGAAACAATGTTATGTGTTAATGGAATTTGTGGATTTGGGATACTCTCTTTTCAACTTTTAAACAACTTTTAAACTGCGAATGTAAGATCAGTGATTTTCTCTCCAATGTGGATTTGCTATGAGTTATGGGTCTCGGTAATTGTGGGACATTCTCAACTGATATTTTTCTCTTCAATTAACATTGATAACGCTTTTAGGTCAATCGATAAATATACACTTTTTAATTGTCCTTTACTAATCATTGTGACAATTTCTTTCCCATAACTTATTCTCGCAGGTTAATTTTCAGGTAATTTTATTTTTCTAGCTTGTTTTAGTGAGGATGAAACTTGAGTATCTAATTTCGATTCAAAGAAGTTAATCTAAAACTGAGATGAAATGCTATTCTTTTTTACCCCATGTAGAGTGGACAGATTAAATCTCTAAATTTGAGGTTAGTAGTACAAACATTATGTTGGTTGAGTTATACGCTCATTTCTAGTAAATTGTCCTTAGGCAGAGACAAAAAGATTCTTCATCGAAGTAGTATCTCAATTTATCTTGAAACACATCATGAGTAGATTCAGATTTCTTGATGACTCGTGTAACGACAAGAAATCATACATTATTTGTGGTCCTTCCTACAAGAGTCATTATTGCAAAGTGTTACTGTGAAGTAGTAGGTCAACTTACCCTTTGAGTAGTCTCATGAGATAACTTAACACAAAACTAAACATCCAATTAAGGAATTCACACTCTAAGTTTTGAAACTTACTAAATACAAAATTAAAAGTTCAACGACCTACTAAATATTATTCAATTTAAAAATAATCTAAACACAAACTCTAAAAACATTGATATTTATTTTCTAGACATCGATAAGATGTCGTGTAAATATTATTTATTACCATATGTGGTTCGAGTCTCCTTATCCCTATTATTATTTGTAAAATAAATAATAAATTATCTTAATTTTCATTACATGTATTTTAGTATTATAATTGAAAATAAAATAAAATAAAATAAAATAACAAATGTAATCATAAGGGATTTAAATAAACTTGTTAAAATATTATTAACAAATAGAGCTAATAATTAAGTTTTTATTTACCAATATATATTACTCAAAAAAAAAGTGATGTAATATATTTACATAATTGAAACTATAGTGTATATAGGAGTGGTGAAAGAAAGATGCCCCTTTTTTTTCTTCATATTTATCATTTCAACCTCACAACAAAGATTCTATTTTGTACTAAACACACTTCCCATTTCAACATTTTTATTCCATAAATTATTACCAAGAATAAATAAATAACAATATTCCACCCTTTTTTTTTGGTAGGAAAGGAATATTAACCTCCCTACCTTTTTATTTATTTATTATTTCTATTAGCCTAATGAGAATGCATCAAAAGAAGAAAATTATATATATATATATATATTCTCCTTCAAATTATACTTTTGCAAACATTTATCTATACCTATGTTGTTATGAATAGAAAAAAAATTGCTATATTTAAATTGAATGAATTTTGCATAATATAGTTTCAAATATATATATAATATACTAATTTATTAATTAAATATAGGTTTTTTTTGTTTGTATATAGAGTACTCTCATGTTGTAAATTTATACTCCTACTAAATAAATGTTTGATATAACATAAAAATTGAATTGGGAATTTGATAAAGTTTAAGTATTTTAATGAGAAATTCACGTAAATAGAAAAAATATATAATTATTTATAAAAGGAAAATTTTTAAAAACAACAAATTTTATCCATTATTTACAATCTGTAGCAAATTCTATCACCGATAATAAGTGATATGCTATAATCATAAAAGACTATTATTGATAGAATCCAAACTTTTACTATAGCTTGTAAATATTTTAATTTATTTTACTATTTTTAAAAAATGACAAAATTTTGTATTATAAACTATATGTAGACTTCACATTAGCATATCATATAGCAGTGAGAGAATTTTAAAATTTTACTATAAGTTGTAAATATTTTGTAAAATTTGCTATTTTTAAAAATATTTTTTCATAAAACCTAACGAAAAACTTTAAAAGCTTAAAATAATTTAATAGATTTTCCTATCTTTTTTAAAAAAATTATGATTGTGTTTGAATGTAATAAAATAAACAAAAATATATTTACAAAATTTGTTATTGAAATAAGAAGTTGGCAGTTGAAAAGAATTGAAAATTAGGAGTTAATCTTTCTCTCTGACAATTAACCAATCCAATTTCATAAATTCCGGCGCATTTTCTCCATCTCCGACCAACGCCCGTCCAATAACAATTATCAATAAATAAATGGCAACAACGGATCTTTCCAATTCAAATCCGTTTCCACCTTTGGTCCAAGTTTTTAATCATGTACAACAACCTCAGATCCAGCCTTCGCTTCAAATCGGAGCAATTCTTCTCTCTTTCTTAACTGCCGCTCACTATGGTCGCCGAGCTTTCTCCCATCAGGCTGAAGAGGGAAGACTGTAAACGCACCAAACACGACTCCGATTTCTCCAAATGGGAGGTTTGATCTTTTTCTCTATTTGTTTCTATCTTCAAATTTTGGTGGGTTCCCTTCTTGGTTACAGAAATGAGCTTAAATTTGAAGCTACCGCTTTCTTTTAGGGTAATAATTATGTATCAGCTTCGGTTGGTGTTTTCGTTTGACCATCCAAGACTCTTGCTTTCCATTTGTGTTTTCACTAGTGATACCCAAGCAAAGTTTCACATCCGCGCTAGATAAATAGATGATCATAAGTCGTTCTGAGTGAAACTAAAGTCACCATGGAGATATGCGAAGATTCGTTGGGACAACGAGTGACTTGCTTGTTATTAGTAGTAACCGAAGTGGTGCCTCTTTGGGGAGCCTCGGATTGATGTTCCTTGGATTGTTGGTTTTTGTTTGGATTTGCTCTTTTGTTTCACAAGATATTTGAGGGCTTCTCACATCCTCAATCTAGCTTGCATCTTTCTGTTTCTCTCTTTTTTGTCTTCTCCTTCCACCTTGTTTTTTGTTGTAACTATTTAATCCGCGGTTGTCCCTCTGGTTCTTAATACATCTCTTTATGGATTTTTACTGCTATACTCTCTTGATATTTCATATATCAATGAAATTGTTTCTTATTCAAAAAAAAAAAAAAAACGCCAAAGCAGTGCCTCGTGTAGGCATCATAACCAAACTTAAGGAACATGTTGATGGGATTTCTTGGGGCTGTTTACTCTTTTCCATATTCCTCAATGCGTTGCTTGTTGTGATGCCTCAGATTCTTGTTGCCTCTTCTGATTGGGAAGACTATTCATTGGGGAAGGAAGGTGCAGAAAGGTACAGAATTCACAATCTTCCTAAAGTTTCAGGTCCTGGATTGTATGAGCTTGGCATTACTGTATCTAGCTCCGGTTTAGGTCGTGAGATAGCTAAACTAGACGCAGACTGGATAGTTGTTGTCTACCTTGGCGAAGCTGACAACGTGAGAACACGATTACAGCACTATGGTCGCTCGGGTTCTCATTTGGGCAATGCCTATTTCTGTGTTGTTGACTGTAAGGTTTTTCCTCTTGAAAAGGGACCCAGTTTATTTCAAGAAATGTTCTCAAGAGGGTACTCCATTGTGTATAGATGGGCTCCTGTAAGTATGTTTTGTTTTTATATATACTTTAATCAAATAATTTCATTTGGTTCTTGTAGTGCCTTGGGGAAGTAGCTAATCTACTGGATTGGTTTGTCTCATGATAGCAATTTTTTATTGGCATATAAATGTTGGTTGTTTGCCGTATCATTTGAGTTTTTTGAGATGAAAGCTGTACTTTATATATTTAAGGGATGCGAAAACAGTTCTTGCAAATGCATGAATTGTTAATCCCTCATGGGGCAGTCCTATTGGTTAAGGATTATGGTCTCTAAGTCTGAGAAATGCATGCCTAGAGGCTGCGAGTAATCTTAATAAGGAAAGTCTTTGATGTCTCGTAGTTTTGGTCTCAGGACAGGCAAAAAAAAAAAGGTGTACATGAATTGTTATGTTAATATTAAAGATTTCATCATCTCCTCTCAAGGTCAATTATGATTGTATCTCTTTCTGCATTTTGTTGTTTTTACCATTCCATGTTTCTCATTTTTCTTGTTGCTTTGACAGATGAAAAACAAGAAGAATGCTCAGATGACTGAAACTCAACTGCTTAAAACATTTGACTATGCATGGAATACAAGTGGTAATGGTGCACGGCGCCATGACGATGTACTAAAAAAACTTGAGAACATCGCTTCACAAACTACAAAATCTACCTTTATTTCCAGAAAGCTTCTGCCTTTTACACAGAAGAAAATGGGCATCAAAATTAAAACAAGCAAGTCAATTCCAATGGTGAACAAACCAGCTGAAGATGCTGAGGAGAGGAACAATTTCTTTTCTCGCATTCTCAGTTTCAGCAGATCTCGGCCTAGACTTGTTGACAACACTAATGATGTTAATTGGGCAGATAGCAATAGCTGCGGAGTGGTCATAGGTCATAACGGTGAGGTTTGTAGGAAGCCCCAGTTGAAGGAAGAAAAAGGTGTGCTGAACATAAAGGGATGAAGATTAATGGATTACTAAAGAACTCATCTAGCAGATTTATTTTACAAAAGCCCGTGAATGTAGGAACAACCATATATGGTGAAAAAGACTTCTCTTGTAGTAAATCTGAGATTCCCAATAGCACAGAAGAATGCTCAGTTTCGAATTCATTTCCCAATAAGGGGAGTTCTCTTCCAATTTGTGGAGTTGTTCTGTATGATGGCTCTCCATGTAGAAGACCCCCAGTTCAAGGAAGGAAACGGTGTGAAGAACACAAAGGGCAACGAATTTGTAGATCGACTTTAGTCACTTCCAAGTACCAGCAAACTTCACCCATATCAAAACCTGAGTCAACTGTGATAGCACAAGGCACTTCTTCAGAACTTTCTAGCTCAGGTCTCGAAAGAATGTGTGGTGTTGATTTAGGCAATGGACTCAACTGCACTAGGCAGCCAGTGAAAGGACGAGTTAGGTGTGTGGGAACATAAAGGAATGAGAACTAATAAGTTGATTTCAACGTTAGCCACAAGCAACAAACCGGATGTGTCCGATACGGTTCCGTCAGCTAAATTTTTAATCCAGCTAAAAGTTTGTGATAATATCCGTAAACCAACTTGGCAATTCTCCTTCCTTATTCATCAAGAGGAAATTCATAGCGTCACAATTCAGAATAAAACCATCTGTTACCAGGACTCCGCTGGCTACATGGTGAACAACTTCAGCAAACAGGTCAAACTTGTGTAACTTAGGGTACATGTTTTTGTTGTATGATATGTACTTATTCTAATTTATCATTGTATCTTGAACTTATAGTTGCTTGTTGCCTTGATGAACACAGAAGAGATAAGTCTCCTTACAAAATTTGAGTCTACTTTCTTTTTTCCAACAAGAGCTTGTATCTTTAGACCATTAACAATTTATTAATTATATTATTGCGTTCCTCCCTGGTACTCATTTTGGTGTTTGTTTGCCTTGCATAATTTGAATTAGACTACACCATAAGGATAGAAAGTAAAATAAACTCAAAGGGAAGTTTGCATTATACTCTCATCTCAATTGCTGGCAATGTCGAACTGTGAAACTAACTGTTAGTGAAGCATAACTTAGTCCATTATGTTCCATATGCAACTCAAGCTTCCTGCTTAGATGTATGTTCCCTTCAACGATTCAGTTTTCTATTGAATTGGGTGAGACCATAGTGAAAAGTAAAATGAACAAATCAATTTCTAAGCAGAGAAATTATTGTTTCTTATGTAAACTCCCTTGAAAGGAGTCAACCATTTCCACTTAATATATAATATATGAAAATCATTCTTGGAACTCAAGAAGACAGTTGCAACCTATAGCACATTACCTGTTCACGTAAGGTCGTACACAATGTAGAATATATGAAGAATCAACTCATATTTTATTAGTTACCTTCAAACCATCAATTGTTTACACAAGACATCCCAGCTAAATGTACACCCTTCCTTGTGCTAATTCTACTTGTTTGACAGTTACCTTGGACTTTTTGGAGACCTAAGAATAACAAATGTTTTTGCCTTGTAACTAGCATGAGCTCTAATGTCTAAACAGGCTGAAAGAATGCATATACAAATAATAACAAGGCTAACATAATGAATTCTGATACTAGAATATGGCATGTTTTGAATGGGAAAAGAATACTTGTTATGTATTAAGAGAGGACGATTGGATGTTTCTTTTATTTGTTACCACTTCTACCACAGCTTCATCTCGGGATGGAACTCTTAAGTATGTTTTCATTACATCATATACAGTAAACCCAATTGCTACTGATGGAACAACCTGAAACATACACAACTTAGCTTAGACACTAAACTACAAATGTGGAAGGAGATTAAGTAAAGGAATTGATTTCTCACCTTCAAGTAGTTGATGCTTAGACCTGAAAACAGCTGTTTAAAACCTTGTTTTCTAGCTATCAAAGAAAGGGTTTCAAATGTTCCCATCATCTCTGTATTGTTGGATGCTAGTAGACGTTGAACCTGTTTGGGCGAATTTCACACATAGCTCCATATTAGTTCAGAATTCAAACATTTTAATATATTTCTTCCATGTATTTTGGTGCAACTTATTACCTGCATTTGTCTCCTAACCACATCAAGAGGATATGTAAAGGTCTGGCCTAACAGACCCGCAACCGATCCACATACCAGCTTGACCATAATATTTTTCTTTTGTTCCTCCGGCACATGCCGCTTCATCTCTTCATAGAAGTAGAACTTCAAACCAGCATATGGAAAAATCCCGTAAAGTGATGGGGCTGGCAACGAAAGTTGAGTATTAATTGGAAAACTCGCAAAGTGAAAAGTAAGTCCCAGAAAAGTAGATTGCCAAAAGTTATATAAGCAAATTGGAAATGCATACCAACACCACGGTAGAGACCTCTAAGTCCAGCCTCCTTAAAAGTTTTTGAGAAACAATCAGAAATCCCTCTATATACATGCTCGGGACTACTAGCCCATGAATACTTGACTTTGACGGAGCAACAACCTGCACTATCAGTATCAGATCTAATTAGATTGGAATGTTCACACAGGAAGGTAGTGTGTAAGGAGAAATCCATATATTTATTCACGGCAAAGTTCAATGATACTACTCTTTTCATATTCAATTCTGGCGGGAGCAAGACTATCGCATCTAAAGATAGCTTTCATGAATCTAGTTATAATGAAGTTTACAATTTTGTATACGTTTTTGTTTTGGGAAGGGACGCTTATGTTTTTAGTCTTCACCTGGAATGCTAACTTAGTCCGAACCAAGTCCAGAGGATAGGTAAAAATCACGGCAGTTCCTCCAGCAAATGATCCTGCCAAAAGATCAAGTACGGGGCCTCTATTAAAATTTGGAAAAGAAAGGATAATCCATCTTCGATATTGTTCATAAGCCATGTAATGCAGCGCTGCATAAGGAACAATCCGAGCGACACTAGCACCGTTGCCTCTGTGATCAAATCCACTAATATGTCATTTGTTGGGGGAGGGGTGGGGCCTCAGCTCAAAAAAAATTATAGCACTTTATGTACCCACCTGTAGAAACCCAGAAAACCTTCAGTCTTAGAAATCTTCTTGATAGATCCAAGTAGTCCTATGCTTTGATACTCTGCTCTTCTGGTCTAACAAGTTGAAAAATAAGTACAGATGTTAACTTCTAGGAAAATACTTCACCGTGAAAAAGAAAAAATGGGTGGACTTCAGAATCATATATCGAAGATCAAATCTTAACCTTATTTAAAATATAACAAAAACATCTACATCCAAAAACGAAAATGATAAAAAGTGCTTAACAGCTGGTTAATTCCACAGTACATGCTTTGGAAAGGGAAATTCATGCTTGAAAAATCTGGGGGGAAACTTTGCTTAAACAAATTGAAAAAGAAAGAACTGCATTAAATATGAACAGTGTATACTAGATGGTTAATCCTATATTTATTATGAAAATGAGATGAGCAAAACTGATATACCAATATTAACTGAGAATGAACAAGAAAATCAAAGATTTTAGCTGTGGAGAAAATCAAAGACTTTAGTTGTGGAGAAAATCAAAGACTTTAGTTGTGGGATAGACATATAGTTAATGCCCTTCATTCTCATTGCCAATGCAACCATAACTGCGAGAAGTTACAAAAGCACGGGGACCGATTCGTCAATTGACTTTGAGAAGGCGTATGATGGTGTGGAGAAGGATAATATTGGCTTTGTTCTTTAAAAGAAGGGTTTTGAGACTAAATGTAAACTTTTGCTCTATAACTGTTCTTGATCAGCAGATTTTTCTACATTATCAATGAAAAATAAAGATCCACTTTTAGGCTTCTCAAAACATATACAACAGAAACCTACTTCCTCATTTTCTTTTTATGTTGGGTCGATCTTTAGATAGAATAAGAGGCAGATCTTGAAAAACTAATCCGCACTATTTAGTTATACTCAGTTTGCTCCGGTAACTTTTGGAAATACTCTTTCAAAATTACTGCCAACTAAAGCATTTTTTTTCCTAATCTCACAGGGCGTTTATCCTCTTTTAGTTAATCGTACCTTTCCATATCTTCAATGAAAAGTGGTTTGTTTCTCGAAGAAAAAAAGAGAATGGTGCTCTCTTTCATTTTAGAATCCTTGGGGAATTCCCTTGAAAGCCCTGAGTTTAGAATCAAAGCTTTGGCATCCAGACCCTAGGGGTCCTCCAGTAAATCGATGAATAACACTTTGGTAGGTAGATCAAAATCCATTTCTCAAGGAAAGGCCAAGCTTCTTTAGAATCCGAAGAATCTAAAGAAAGTCAAGTACTTCATTTGGAAGACAACACTAAAGGTATGCTAGAGGATTTCTCTCTTCCTTTTCTTGATTTCTCAACCTCTAAATATGTGAGCTGTGTGAATTATATAGCCTTGAGATCCAAATCATTTTTTCCTTTCATATCACTTGACAATAATTCTTTAGGAGAAACGTTGGATTTATCTAATAGATAGATACCTCAAATATTTCCTTAGAGCAAGATTTTATCAATCAACTCTGTATTTTCCATTTTATGTCACTGATGGTTCTTTAGGTACAGAAACCTTTATAGATGTTAAAGAAGAGAAAATTGCTAATAAAAATTTCCTCCAGATATTCCACTAATAAGGTAGAGTTTAAGCCATTATTTTTCACTTCAGCCAATTTAAAAGAGTCTCCATGTAATCTCATTGGTCCTAGACTTGAGCTCCCCTCATTTTGAGCATCTTTTACTTTATTACCTAAGATTGAAGTTTCTTTGTCATTCAAGAACAAAACAAACAAAAAGGATTCATAATAGCCAGTGGGGAATTCTATTCCCATGTATTAAGTAAAATGCAATGAAGTTATGGACTCCAAAGCATCTTGCTTTTTCCAAAATCAGAACTGAAAAAAAATTAATGGGAGTTGCATCTTTTACTGATCTATAAGAAACCCATTATTCCTGGTAAATTAAAAGTTAAATTCCAAAAAAAAACATGCACCACAACATCTCTCATTCTTGTAGAATCTCATTCTAATTTCCAAGAGAGAACAAAGAATAAGTAAAAGAAAACATACATTCATGAACTCCAAAGCCAAATACCTCAAGAGACACCCATTATGCAACTAATTTCGAAACACTAGAGAATTGAGCTCGATTCCCAAAAAAAGTCACAATTGAATCACTTACAAGACGAGATTAAGAAAGAAAAAAAAACACGATCAAGCAAACAAAAACGAAGAAAAATCACCTGGAATAAAATCTTGACACGCTCAAGTGGAGCGACGACGGTCTTGGCAATTCCACCGGCGAGGCCACCGGCAACCAGTTCCTTGGCATATTGAGGCATGGATTCTATGACTCCATCCATGATCATACCCACTTCTCTTTCGTCTCTCTTTTCGCCATTGATCAGCAAGTTTGGTAGGAGAAAAAGAGAGATCAAAGAGGGAAAGAGTGTTGGAGAATTGATTTGGGTATGATCAAAACAGTTGGTTATGGAAGAAGAGGAAGGAAGCGTTTGTGAATTTGGTTCATGCCATGGCTGTAAATCGGAGACCGGTCAAAGAAGGAGTCCAAAGTTTTTTTTTGTTTTTCAATCCATTTGTTTATTTCTTATGCTAACACCTAAATTACAAAATGTAACTTTCTTTTCTCCCTAAAAATAGCGAATTTTAAAAAATATTTACGAACTATAGTAAAATTTAGATTTTATAAATAACAAATATTTAATAGCTAGTGATATTCTTGTATTGGTGACACCGATAAAGAGTAATAGAAGTGGGCTATAATTGATAAAATTAAAAAAATTTATTAAATATTTTAATTTACTTTCTAACTTTTTAAAATGCCCATTTCTTGCCATTATTTTTTGAATTATTGTAAATAGAAAAACAGTTGAAAATATTTACAAAAATATAAGAAAAAAAAAAGAGCATATTTTGCTATATATATCAAATATTTTGAATCTAAATGTTACATGGTCCTTTTTATACCTCTAAAATATTTTTGTTCATTTTACTATATTTGAAAATGTTATTTTTCTTTATTCGACTACTTTTAAATATAGTAAAATATCAAGATAGTTTGCAATAAACCAAAATAGACTATTATTTATGTCTATCATGAAAATAGTTCACGATAGATTATTACTTGTATCTAACAATAGACACATATAGTAGTCTATATCGATCACTTTCGTTTATCACAAATAGATTAGGCTATTATACTGTATTTTGTAAATATTTTTAATTTTTTTTGAGTAATATATATATGAAAAGTTGCATTACTTTAAAAATAAATGGTAATAAGTAGCAATCAAGTATAGGAAGCATAGAAAGTTGTTTAAAAGTAATACAAAAGAGAGTTGTTTATTTTTATTAGTAAAAACATAATTTTGGATAACTTATTGTTGTGAATAACTAAATTACACCTTTTTCCTCCTTAAAGAAATAAATGCCATAAGTAGGCATTTCAAATACAAGATTATAACCTTCACTTTATATCAAAGACTACTTTTTCAAATAAAAAAAAACAACCCATATTATATAGTAATTTGTTTTTTAAAAGAATTGTCAAAAGAGCATAATATGAGTTGGGTTTGCAAATTTCTCTTTTGCTTTGACACCCAACTTAACTTTATGCTATATGTTATGTTATAAAAGAAATGGAAGAAAGAATGGAATCTTAGAGAAGATAGAGAAGATAGAGAAGGAGAAAGGTACCAAAAGAAAAGATATCCTCTTTATCCTCTTTATTTACGAATGCATTCTCATTACTTTTCCATTCTCTCACGTAATTCTTAACTAATCGTTGATAGATAATTAAAAATTTCTATCATCGTTAAAGTTCAAAATTTTGTCATAACTTTTAAATATTTTAATTTATTTTACTATTTTTGAAAATATCCCTTCAACTTTAATCCTATGCCTAATGATACTAAACCATTTTGATATTTCTAAGATTTATGAACCTATTGGATATAGAATTGCAAGTTTAATGTCTTATTAGATACAAAATTTAGTTTTTATCACAACGGTAATCACAAAAGAATATGGTAAATTTTTACACTATGAGAAAGCAATATATTAGTTTTGCTGTCAAATATTTGTCACTTTCGTTCGTTTGAGCCAGATAAGCCATAAAAAGATTTTGAGAAAGCAATTGCATGTCTCTTTTTCCTATATGAAAGGTTGATCAATGACAAAGGATCAACCGATCATTGAGAATGATCGTGTGTCTAATAGATTTGTTTATTTAAACTAAAAAATAGAACTAAAATATCAGCAAAATGTAACTAAGATTTTCTCATAGTGAGAAAAAGACAGCAAAGATTAAATCTGCAAAGTTATGGCTGCATTAATAAAGATTTTATTCCCACGACAATATGATTGAATATAAGCAACCAAAGAGCAATTTCCACTAAATTTAAACTACCTCTGGATTGCATAATTGAATTTTTTTGATATCCAAAATGTTTAATAAGATCTTCTCCAGCTCTTTCCCATCACTCCATTCATGGATCTTAGCCTTTACAATTGTTTGATTGGAGTTTATGCGATCTGAGAGAGGATAGAGCTTCCTAGGCATCACGTGATCTCCTTCTTGAAGCCTTAGGGTTGGACAATAATCACCCCCTCCATCTCCAATGTATATGAATTCGTTTTTTTCCCCTTTCGATGCTCGGATTTGATCGACTACAAGGCCCTGCAACAGAATCCGCAGTTTGATCTCATAAGTTTATTCAACAAATCCCATGCCCACATACAAAGCAAAAGCACGACGAATAGAAATGCAATCCCCTCAGAAACATAAAATATCAAGTTAATAACAACAGAATCAATTACAATACAAACACTGAAAAACAATATAAAAAGCAACATCATAAATATTGAAATACAATGGTCAACAGAATAGAAAAATCGTTCAAAGAAGAAGAATATTAGATGGGGAAGTATGAAGATAAATGAAGAACTCCATCAAATTGTTGAAGATTCATCGGTTTGGTTTATTATTTTTATTATTAGCATTAGTATTAGTATTTTCTTTTAGTTTTAGGCTAGGTGGACTTGTTGAATAGGTTGCTTAGGTTTAGGTTGTGTTAGTGTAGTTGTGTTGCCTGATCTAACCTTGTAATTTAACCGACTTGAAAAGGAACCTAATTTAACAAGACAAAGCAAAGCAGCAAAAATATGTTCTCAGGATCTCCACAATATGGCATTAGAACTCAAGAAAACAAAAGGAGGTCTTCATCTTTATTATATAAGAAACACATTGTCCTCCCAGATTCATACATTGCAAGGTTGTAGTATATATCCTATCCTAAAGCTCATACCTTAAAATGGAAAAGCTTATTTTACACAGCAGCTAAAGAACTTTCTTAATCAGCAGAGCAATTAAACTGGAACTTTCAATCATACAGCAAGATCTATAAATGCAGGATTAGGAACTGAGTAACCTAACAAATACCTTACACATATTTGATGGGCACAAATTGCAGCCATGAGGAGATGATTCATCATGATATGGTGAAATTCTAAGCCTTCCTTTTCCATCAACAAAGGTAGGATTTGTGTTGATAGTGGAAAAGCATCCCAACACACCATGATGTTCTAAGATTGTCTCAATGAAAAACTGATTTGCATCACTAATTATCCTTAAGTCACACCTGAGATAATATCAATCCCATGTCCTTCCAGTTAGTCATTAAAACACTTCTAAGCAATGTCATGGACAATCTATAAAAGAGTGATTTTGAAATTGTTTTTTTTTTTTCTTTCAACAACATTCACTAAGAAAAAAATGTAAAGAATACAAAAACATGCAAAAAACAAACTAACAAAAAATGGGCTCTCTCTATAAAAAGAGACTCCCAACTGTGCAAAATAGTGTCTATAGAATAAATACGAAAGGTCTTCAAAATTAAATCGTACAAAAAAATGTGAAAGCGAACGAGGGGCCAAATCTCCGAACAATCCCTATACACTCCCCTAAACACCCTACGAATCCATTCACCCTACAAAACCTATAAGATTTCACAAGCCAAAAAGGAAAAGAAAAAAAATCCTTCTCCCCAAAAGATGGATTGAGGAGGAACTCTTTGATTGTAGCACTAGCGACTATGTGACAAGCAAAATCAATCTTGATGGCATTTGGTTGTTTCTTTTAATCATTTCAATGGTATAAAAACTACATTTAAAAAGTGTAAAACCAAGCATTGAAATGATTAAAAACATGTTCAAGAGTGGTTCTTGAAACATGACAAAACAAAATCACTCTCAAAGATGCCCTTAGACCATCAATTTAATCATAAACAAATACGAAAAGTTACCCAGCATCATGAGCTGATCTAATAGCAGCAATAATTCGTGGATGCAATGCAGCACCTTCCAAACACTTTGCAATATCCCCCATAGTTCTTCCTTGTGATTGGAGCTCCACTATCAAGGTATCCTATCAAAATCAATCCCAGCAATCCACAGCCAAAGTAGAATTAAACATAAAAAAATCTCAAAATTCCTTGCTAATAACATGTAGAAATAAAAACAATTCTTCATTTCCCTAATTCCATCTAAACCATAGCAATCAATGAATTGAAAATTGAAGTGCAGAGACAGTAGAAAAAGTAAAATGCAAATTACAAACCATGAGAGAGTTCCACGCCAAGGAAGAGTAGAGCTTGTTGAAGAGATTTGTAAGACCCATTTGAGTCACCACCAAATTATCGCTGTCCCCATCAATGATCGTCCGATCAAAGTCGAAAACTATGGTAATCCCAGCCATCTCGGCCACCGCAAACGGTCCAGAAACTTAAACCGGATGCGCAGCGATCCAAGAGGTCGTTTCCACCTTCAAGTCAGCCGCCGGCGATGAAACCCGACGGCCGCCAATAAATCGGAAAAATAATTGAAGTAAAATTCGAAGCCTTTAAATAATATAAATTCTTTAATAAAACAATTCATATTAAAGCGAAGATTATAAAGTAATTTTAGATTAATTAATTGAAAGATTTTTAAAAATAGAAAAATTTACAAACTGTACAACCAAATTTTAATCCAAATCCAAAATAGATAATTAAGTTTTTAAGCTAAGCCCAAAATATCCATATTTGGAATTAAGAAATTTTAGACTAACATTAAGTTCATACTTTTCAACTTTATTAAACATATTTATACTACTCACATATTTTTTTATATTTGCAGTTTATTTAAAATAAAATTATTAAAACTATTTATAGATACAGTTATATATATATATTTTTTTTCATTTTGTTATATTAGAAAACAATGGGGTAAAATTGCTTTTTAAATTTTAAAAAAAATGAACCAACCATATATTCAATTATGAAATAAAATTGGCCAATGGACATTAGACTTTGTCAAACTTTCAAATTCAATTCACCTTTTCAAAAAAGCAATTAAATTTGCACATGCAAATGCAATGCAATGAAGCTTTCCTCTTCCAACCAACATATTCAATCCCTAACCAACATTTATTTAGTTAACTTTATTAAATATGTGAACCTCTCGATATCAATTCAAATACCCAACAGGTACTTACGTGTATATTAATAACTACAAAGTTTGTTGTTCGAATTTCTTTCTTTACATCTACTTGTTGTACGAAAAAGAAAAAAAATCAATTTAAATGAACTTTTTTTATCTTAAAAGTGAGTTTAGTTCAACGATAATTTGATTTTCTACTTCATAGTTGTTGTACACAAAATGCGAAAAACTTTAATTACTTAAGTCATGTTTGGTAACCATTTCGTTTCAAAATAAGTAAACCAAAAAAAAAAAAAACTAATACAACGTAGAATCAAACCGATCAAAAGGCGAACAATTAATCTTGCCCTTTATTGGACTTTGACCTAGTTCCCTAATTTATAAAATCGATCCGTTCAGTTTGAGTCTCACTTGTCTCCAAAATCTAACCAAACATCCCTGAAAAGAATTGTAATTAATTTTTAAGTTAAATGACAAATTTAATAATGATAAGACATTGATAAACTTCTGTCAATATCATTAAGCATATTGATAGACACTTATGTGAATATCTACTAGGAGTGTTTATCAATAACTTTGTTATAATTTGTAAATATTCTTAAAAAAATTACACACAAAAATTAGAAAATTAGAAGTTGATGATAATGGAAGTAACAAGGTTGGATGATGGTGTGATGAGCATATAAAGAGTCAAATGAGTAAAAGAGAATAAATGAAGAATAAGGAAAAGAAGGGAAGGGGGAGCGGTGCACATGAATGTTGGTTGTTTCTTTTGGTTACACAATTGGTTTGTGTTATTAAATAGATAGCGGGAATCACGCTAAATATTTTATGCATACAATTCCTCATTCCGTGAATCCCAGCTAAGCCCTTTTCAATCATTCTCTCTTTTTCAATACAGTGGAGGGCGTGGGGCCAAAAAGAATATGATAATAATACTACTATTGTTTACAACAAGCCAACAGCTCAGTTCAACATCATTGATAAATAAGTATATTGGTCAGATTGAAAGTCAGTGGTTAGCAGAAAAACTAGATATTAATCAAAACCAACTAAGAGTATAACATTTTGAAGCTTGAGAATCAAATAGAAACCAACAAAAATGTATATCTTCCCCCCAAAGAGAAGGTACACCATGTTTAGAATAATAAGTAGGAGCAGGAGCAGCAAGGCAGAATTCAAGATCATTGATAAATATTTTAATATATTTGGTCAGAGTGAAGAATATACGAATCCACAGAGTTCAAGAATATGATCTCTTTTATGTCTGATGACTACAAAAGAATGAATGTGTATCTCCCTATTAGTTATTTACCCATCATTGTGAATACCCTTTTTTTTTTTCTCTCCCCCTATCTACACAAACGCTCCTTTCAACAAATCAAAAATCTGGAAAAGAAAAACTTACAGACAGACAGAGTTTTGAATCACAAGCAAACCATAGCCTCCTCTCTTCTTTTCCAATTCTACATGTCCTTGTGACGTTTAAGAAATGCGCGTTTTTATTGGTTTTAGCTTTAATCCCATGCTTTCTGGAGAAAGAAGCTCTGGGGAGATACAAGATGGACTTAATGGACTCCGTGGACTATCACTGAACTGGCATGGCCTATATAATCCATACCCCATGAAGAAGTACTCCATCGGTATCAACATTGCGTGTGGCTGCTCTTCGGTTACCATCGATCCACAAGCTTGGACCTGTGTGAACCAACCGTTGAGTTAATTAGTTAACAAAGCCTACACAGTTGCTTCTGCATCGCACACATTCCGTGCTGAAAGGAAGGTTATTTTTGTTCTTTTGATTGTCATACCTCAACCAAGGCACTATATCTTCTATCCAATTTTGATATCATATGGAGTGCTTCAGAATGGAAAGGTGAGCTATCCCCGACGAAAATGAGAGTACGACACCGGAGCCTTTTTAACCCTTCAGTAATGTCTGGTCTTCTGCAAAAGGGGAATAAATGTTGCAAATTTAACATATATGTTGACAAGAGGAAAAGAATAGTTAAGATAGGAAAACCATTTTACCTATTAATGGCTTGGAGGAACCTCAAAACATTGTTGCTCTGTCTCTCATCAAGTAGCTGACACAACAAATAAACCATCTTTATCAAACCAAACGCAAAGTTTGAAGAACCAACAACAACAAGAAGTTTGCCCAACAGAATGAAACATGAGAGACAAACTAGTTTTAGACAATATGAAACTCTCAGAGTTGAATGATTGACATAAAGAACATACTTTTCTACATGCTTGAACTATATCAGACTCTGCAACTTCTGCACTACCACGGACCTCCTGTTGCACGTAATAACAATTTCATGAACCCAGTCAACAACAAGAGTATAAAAGACGAACACAGAAAAAGAAAATTCTCAAAGAATGGAAACTATATTACCTTACTGAAGTACCGCTGAAGCAAGCACTCTTTCAACAAACCGCACATGCCATAGAAGTACAACAAGTTTGACATTACCTGCAATTTACAAGGGATGTGTGATATATAACATCTATCAAAACTTGAGTGTATTGGAGTGTAAGAAATGATGAAAAGACTACCTTATTATAGAACCATTCGGACCAAGAGGGCGACTTGCATAAGGGGGATATAAGAATTAAACCAAGAACTCGCTCTCTATACTTCAACTGTAAAATAATAAATTGGTCAAAACCAAGAAAAACTTTGATTTCATGATTCAATAAATTTTATGATACAATGAACGTACAGCAAAAAGACTAAGAATGTAAGCGCCAGCTGTTACCCCCATGCACATCACCGCACCGAGTCTGTAATAGATATAACCCAGTGATAAGTCAGCTATATAATCTTTTATCTCATATTCAATAGTGAAGGAGAGGGACAAGTGTACTTACCCAAAATAGTTGAGAACCTCAAGGATTTGATCTGCTAAATCATCGGCAGAGGGTGAAGGATCATCCTCACAAATCTCAGCAGCTCCTAACTGCAAGAACTCTTGGTAAAGTTCCAAAAAGGAAACTATGTGAATATAGTATTCAGGAGCAGGCCCAAAGTTATCCATGACACAAATTTACTCAACAATAATACAGACCTCATGTCCAGGAGGGCTGATATGGTAGATGCAAAAGTTATGAAGTAGCAACGAAGCTGCTTCTGGGAAAAAGAATAATCCTTGAAAACATGACATATCTGCAAGAACTCAGGGCAAAGGCACCACTTAAAAGTTATCTCACATAATTAATATAACAAGAAACCAAATATATAAAATATCACCACCAAAATCATAACATAAATATAACACCAAGCACTTACGATTTAGAGCCAAATCGGGATAAGTAATAAGTGGCGGCTTATCTTGGTCTCCACAGACTATTACAGACACAGAACCCTGGCCAGTTCGTACATGATGCTCCTGAGAATAACATGAGTGGCATGTATTAAGTCAGTAAGATGACGTGTAAGAAGTAATGGGGAAATGAAACACTCAAATCAAGAAGAACATCGATACGAAACATTCTCGTAGTTGTCCATTGTTCTAATCACATATTATTTCCATATGAGCTATGGATGAGTAAAAAGGAAGCCTTTGAGGAAAGAATAATGTTCAACTAGCCAACATTTCCAGCCAAGTATATCTGTAAAGAACAGTCCAAGTGCATTTCCTTTCAAGATGCCCAAGCTAACTTGTCCATTCAACTTAGTATAAACTTTATAAAAGTAGTGCGCATAACAAATTTATTGCTCAGCATTTAAATTATCAACAGCTTAAAAAAATTATGACAACAGCCAAGATAAACAAGCAACTACCCCTGTCAATACAAATAAAGTTCCATTACAAAAAGAAGAAAAGAAGCAGAAAAGTAGGCAAAGGTATGGTTTATTCAGTAGACTGCAATTTGCTTTTATCAACGAGCAGTACCACAATTACAAGGGATGAATATAACAACGAATAAAATAAAAAACCATAGAATAAGAAAAAGGTCAAAAAGTAGAAACAATCTTAATCTACAAAAGAAACTTAAAAATAAAATACCACCAGAGCAAGAATAAGAAGGAAAAAAATGGAAAATATATCTAACAAACAACAACGTGTACATAAGCCATTGATAACTGGAAAGTTCAAACGAACAATCAATATATACCCCAAACAGAACAATTAAAGATCATTAAAAAGCACAAACTAAAGATAAATAAGATGTCTCCAATCCGTTGTAACCATCATTAAAAGCTCGACCAGGTGAAAACCCTTTGATCAAAAGAGGTAAAGAAAAATTGAATACGAAATTGAACATAATAAAACCCAAAAAAGAGAACATAACAATTAGGATCAGAAAATAAAAAAGAACCCCAAAAGCCAGAAATAGGAAATGCACAAAGCCCATCGTTATCACATCTTGCATTTAAAAACAAAGCAGGGATAAAACACCAATCCCTGAATCAAGAAAGTAACCTCAAAACCAAACCCATTAAGTAGCTAATTAATGAACTTTTGGGAAAAAGGTTTGAACTTAATTATTAATAACTTCCAAAAAATGGAAAATTCTTAGTCAATCAAGCCACAGAAATGAACCAGATCGGAATGGGGAAAAGAAACACAAGAGTAGAAAAAGTTATAATCCCCGAAATAATTTCCTACTTTTTTCTTCTTCTTCACATCCAAACAAACCTATAGAATGCCATAAGACATTTCACCAATAATGAGAATCCCCAACCCCACAACACAACCAAAAAAAAAAAAAAACAGGACATTTACCCAATCAAATCAGCAATAACAACAACAAAAAAAAAAAAAAAAACCAACCAACAAAAAAGAAAAGAAAACCCCGATTCAAGTACACCACAAACAAATGCATCAAAGAAAAACCCAGATGACAAAATGGAAGAAATTAATTAACTCTTAGAGAAAAGAAAAGAAACCTTGCCGCCGAGATAGATCTTCTCCATGTCGACGGAAACAGAGTCATTAGAATCTGCCATGGCCGTAGCTCTATGTCCGTTGAATAGCGCTACCACCAAAACAGCCGGACGCTGTCGCAGACGGAGAAGGGTCTCTCTCTTTTGATTTTACTCTCGTCTCTCGTCTTCCAGAATTATAGGCTTTGGCTTCGTTGGCTTATATACAAAGCGATTCTTTCTCTTTCTCTTTCTCTCTGTCTGTTTTAATAATAAAACTCTTTTTTCTTTCTGTATTTTTCTTTTCTCTCTCTATCTCTCTTTTATCTTTCTTTTTTTTTATATATAATTATTATTATGTTTCCAACGGGTAAGAGTTAACCTACGGTTAATGTCCACCGATGGTCGTAGACCTTTCGCACCAACTGAAATTAACCCCTTAACCGTAGTCAAAATTTTGCCACCTCAGCTTCTAATATACCTAAACGGATACATTCTTCAACTTCCCTCTAAACGACGCCATTTTGATGCCCCCGAAACGCCAGGTTAATGTATTTAAAACGACACCAAACATTTACTATGTGTTCCCATCAAGATGATAATAGGTTGATTTAACCCAAATAATATAAATTAAATATAACAATTTCATTTAAATTATTAATATGTACCAACAAAATTAAATTTATAAATATAGCCAAATTTGAGAGTCTATCAACTGATATATCACAAGAGTTTATTATACGTAATATGTTATTAGACACTCAATTATTATCTCTAAAATTGACATCGAGCTAAAAAAATTCTTATTTTTGATAATTTGACATGAATGATCTTGAGTTAATCTATTATATAAATTTAAAGTATTTATGTGTCTATAAATCGTTTGAAACATAATTTTCTAACGTGAAACGGATCAAATGAAGTAGGGTATGTTTATTTGTAATTTTAAATGTTCTTAATTAAACAAAATGAAGTACGATATCGAATCCATTTTTTTAAGGATGAATTTAAGGTGATATAAGAAAAAAATGTGATTAGAGTATATACAGCAAAATATAAGAAATGTACACTGTGAGAAAATTTAAAATTAAAAATTCTCGTTGGTCCTTTTTAATATAGTAAAGATAAAAATATAATACAACAAATACGCATTGTTACAAATAGATATATTATTTAACAATAATAAGATATACGTTTAGATTTTATACTATCATTGTTATGTTATTGAATCATTGGTGAATGAATATAAGAAACTTAGTGTAGGAGAGGTGGAGTAAAAGATATATAAAATGATTTTTGTATAGATATATGTGATCATATATTCTAAAGTGAAATAAATTAATAAAAATGGGTTGGCATTAGGGAGAGAAAAAAGAATCATACTTATTCGAACAAGTATGGTATATATTTCGATTATCGATCATGAAAGAGAAATATCGAGAATACAAAATTGATTCTTCTCTTTACGTTATAATCTGACCTTTGTTTATATCAAACAATCGAAACACGATTGAAATGTTAACATCAACGATATTTTTATCCTTAATTTAGATACTTTATTAATGTATTTGTTAAAATATAAGTTTAGTTTTTGTAATTTTTTTGGGTATATTAAGTTTTTCGAACATAGGAAAATAGTTTCATACAAAATTTAAAACCTAATTTTCGGTTTACTAATTATAATTTTACTATTTAAAAAAATGATATTGAAAGGCATACAAAAAAAGTAATCAATTCTCTAACATCATAATAATAATATTGCACAAAAACATATATCTATTAGTGATAGTTGTTGAGTATAAGTCACCAACCTTCACGCACACAAAAAATATCGTCAACTTAAATATATGTTTAAAAAATGATGATAAGTTATATAATTCAAAAGTCATTGAAGAATAAGGGTTGATCTGTTTCTTTTTCCAAGAAATAGCTCGTAATACTAAAATAAATTATTATATTATATGTACGGAATTAAATGTATAAATAACCTCAAAAAAGTATTTGAGGATTTTTTTGGTTCTTTAGTTTTAATTTCAATAATGGTTTTTTCCGTTGTTCTTTGTATCTATATACATAGTTTTCTTGGTTTGACCTTCAAACAGAGATCCATAAAAGTAGAACGATCAGCAACATGTAGAGTCATGAAAAACATTGTAGAAAGAGAGAGATGATTATTTTGATCACTAAGTTAAAATAGTCATTACCTCTCGTTCTCTTAACATACATCTCAAACCGACGATTTATTCCAATAGCCTCAAATACTTTACTTTTTAAAGAAAAAACCCTAAGCCCCAAACACTTGGTTAATTATTAACATATCACTAAAATAGTTTAAATATTTTTTAATTTAGTAAAAATGAAGCTTGAAAAAACTAAGATCGATAGAGAATACTATTGAACATTGAACAAAAGAGACCTACACTAAATCTGTCGGTACCTAAACCACTGAATTCATTCAAAAGCACCAGACGTCCAGTCTTCTCTTTCTTTTTTGGAAAGGAAACCCTAAATCCCCAACACCATATTAATGATTAAATCTATAAATTAAATAAACATTTTTTCAAAAAATAAAAATGAGTGTATAAAATTTGTAAAAAAAGACGAAATGAAATGATGAGGTGGGGGTGGGGCCGAAGAAAATGTGTTTGACTAAAAGGTGATTGGTGTCATAGTGATGCATACACCTGGCATTGGATGCTCTTTTTGTGGGTTCCACGTGGACCATATAAACACCCTTTGTGATGTAGCTACTGATTACGTGTACAAACCAAGTCCTTTCAACTTTATATATATATATATAAACAAAATAAAATAAGAAAAATAAGAAAATGAGAGAGATTGCTTGCCTTTCATCAGACTCAATTATTAATCATACCCATTTTAATCATGTTTTTATTTTAATTTCACTCATATTTTTACATTTGGCAATTTCCTACTGCTTCTCTCACATTCCTTCACCAACCTCAATAAAAAAAATTATATATATATATAGCCGAAAAGATGCAAACGAGTTAGTTTAAGGTCACGTTTATGGATTATCACTGAAATTTAATTGTAATGGACTATAATCGTAAATGTATTTAGACTTGCTTTTGATCGCGTTTATCTAAAGTTATAAATTTTAGTGTTACTTTTACTCATGAGAACCAATTAAATTGGATTGATTACAACTTTTGTTGATGAATTTAATCGTAGATTCCATGTATTGGTACGAATTCAAAACACAAGTAAACAACATCAACCGTAATCACACTTAGCTTACATTTTAATTTATTAGTTAAAAACTCAACATAATTAAATAAGGAAGATAAATAAATAAGCAATACTTTTTAAAAAACTATTTACATTCAAACTAAATTTTTTTAAAATTTTAAATAACATTTATGAAACGAGTTTTGGTAAAAGCAATTCTTTTAGTCAATTCGGATGAAATTAATTTTTGATAAAAAAATATTTACAAATGAGTCAAACGTTTTATCTACTTGAACGAAGAGAATTAAGTTCAAGTGGTAATTAAATAAATAAAGGAAAGACATACAAGAAACTAATTTTGCAATCAATTAGTCAATAATGATAATTTTCTTGAACTTATTGTTTTATTAGATATAAAAAAGGAAACGTCCAATTAGAAAAAGAATATTATAAGATATGAAATTGTTTTACTCAACAACGTGATTTATGGTTATGAAATAAATTTTTATATATATATATTATAAAGAAAAGAAAACTTAGAAAGAAAAATGAAAATAAAGAATGTGATGTGAAAGAGATATTGCCACCACCATAGTCCGTGACTACATAACTTATTATTTTGTAGGAGAGATGGGTCAATTCTACAAAATCAATTCTCTCTCTTTTTTATATTTTGAAAAAATCTCGAAAGGATAAATTTGTAAATTTGATCTTTGAGCTGGATTAGAATCTTAATTTTTATTATATTTTATAAATATTTATTAATTTTACTATATTTAAAAATATTTTTAATAGTTTATCAAAATTAATTAAATAACAATAATGGATAGTAAAAGACATTATGTGAAGTACAAATTATAAAGTAAATTTTTTAGAAAGAATAAAAGATAAACTAAATGGTTGAAGTACACAATATTAAAATGATATTTTATGTATATTACGATAATTGAAATTGTTTAACAAAATTGATTGTTTTTTAATTTCTTGGCTTAGTGTGAGATCAAAATACAGTTTATAGCATATGGAAGACCAATCACTTCTCGAAGGGTACTAGCTCTATGTGAATTATCAATATCTCTACGTGTGATTCGTTGAGACATAAACTTCTTCTATTTTTCTCGAGAAAAGGGTTGAAATGCATTGAATAGATATCATTGTTTTTATATATATTATTCAGATTAATGAACTAAATCAGATAGTTATATGAGTGAGTGAAAGAAAACAACTTACATAGAAATTGACAGTCAAAATATTGAATCTCATTTGAGTTAAGCAGAAGAAAATATAGGTGCAAGAGAGCCCCAAGATTGGGTCTATCCTGTATTGAATTTTCACACTATTCAATATTTCAAAACTATCATTTGATTAAAAAACCAATAAAAATTTAGATGAAAAAGAAAATATTTGAATACAATGTCATGCAAAACTTTGTTAGATGAAAGGTCTAAGAGTAAGAGTTGTATTTGGAGAGAGTATTTTTGTGATGTTTAAATTTGAAAAATCTCTTAAAAGAGAATTACTCAAAGGTAGTAAAGTACATTTATATCAAATAGAAGTTAAAGATCTGATTCATCTTCATGAAGCCAAGCAGCAGCATCATAATGACCCAAAACGTCTTTCCATCTTCTTCCTTTCCTTGATTAAATAGTGAATCATTTTACATTTACAATCCTTGGTTGAACTGTTGCAAAGTCCCGAGTTCAAAATCAACCGTTCTCAGAGGATTATCGACTTGCCTTGTAACTCAGCCAGCTACTCCAGGAAGATCTTCAAAAAAAGAAAACAAACTGAATCTGAAGTTGTTTTGTTGCAACCAAATACCAACCTTTCTTGTTGAATCACATTACTGTTTCATGTCAGAATCTTTGTCCGAGTGTGGATTATGAACCTCCCCCTCGCTGTGTGTATCGTTATTCTCAACAGCTGACTTCAACTGGGTAGCATCAGTGTTCGGAACCAGATCGTACTTAACCAATTTATTTTTTTTATTCTTTCTTTTTGCCTTTCTCTTTAGACTCTTTACCGAACTATTTTCAGTCGTTGACATTGTAGGAGCCGCAGAAACAAGAGCTTCATTTACTGGTTCATTCATTGTCGTGTCCTCCTCATTTCCATTTTCATTTTCCCCTTGCTTATTGATGCAAAACAAAAGATCGCCCTCAACAGCTGACTTCAACTGACTTAACAACTTTAACTTTTTATTCCTTTTTTTTGCTTTTCTACTTAGCTTCTTGACCGAACTATTTTCAGTCGTTGACATTGTAGGAGCAGCAGAAGCGAGAGCTGCATTTACCGATTCATCCATTGTCGTGTCCTCCTCACTTCCATTTACATTTCCCCCTTGCTTATCGATGTAAAACAAAAGATCATCATCTACTTTATCTCCCTCAAATGAGACTGATTTGGAAGTATCAAGAACTAATTTGGATCGACGATTGGAAATGGTATTGTCAAATACTCTTACACCTTGATCTTCAGCCTTGAGAAGCCACTCTGGAAGAAAATGAACAGAAAATTAGATTCTCAACTATACCATTAATGCATATACTTCAACGTAAAAGTTAACATCAACAACGTACCAAGAAACACTTTAGGTGACAACCCATTGGGGCAATTTAGATTCTCATTGCTAGGCATTTGGCTTTTGATCCATCTAATAATTTGAGAAGAAACAAGAGAACTCGAGAAGGCATTTAGATATGAGATGGCTCTATTCTGATCTCCATGCTCCCTAAGTATTTATACAACAAAGAACCAATAAGACTTCAGAGGAAGGTATGGTAAAAGTCCGATTGAAGTTCCTGGAATGTTCAATTCTTCACATACCTGTAAAACTCTATGGCCTCATAAGTAAGAATCAATCTCTTAACAGCAAGAAACGCCACATGCTCGGCAGGTAAGTTAATGGCTATCTCAGGTTTCAAAAACGAATAATCAACCAATATAAGAGCATCATATAGAACCTTCCTTAACAAAGCTTCATTGTCAGTACTCTGCAAAAAGGTTTATAATAACATCAAATGATTTTGGAACCGTAATAACGGTAGATCAAATCCAAGGACAAAGTGCATGTACATATTCATAATACACGTTAGAACAAACAGATTAATTAGAATACAGAAACTGTCAAACACATAATTATTCTAAGGAAGACACCCATACATCCAAAAAAGCTCATAAAAGCAAAACTTACCAAAAGAGACGTCACAGGTAAAGTTGCCTCCAGGAGGACTCTTACAAGAGTTTCTGTTGATACAATGATAGACCGAGATGTGAGCACGTATAACAAAATTCTAAACTTAAAAACTAGATGCATAAATCAAACATACACTAGAACACGCAGCAATGTTTGTGCAATGGACAATCAGTGTTCTAATGAGTGTGCTTAGGTTCTATCTAAGGCAAGGCACCCTCGATGATGCTTGGATATATCTTTTTTTTCAAGGTTCTTTAGAGGGAAAAATTCCATGAGTTTTGAAGAATAAATGTGTTTGGTCCATGATGTTTCAAATTGGTCATTTAGTTGCTGAATTTTCAAGATTAGGCTTAAAAAGTCTCCCTAGGAACAAAACCATTATTTATTTTTAAAATGACTAGACGGTTGACATGCAAGATGACATGGAAAGAAATTATATCTTTAATCATTCCCTCCCCTCTCTACGTTCTCCCCTCTTTGTCTCTCATCTCATCTCCTCTTCTCTCTCTTGTTATCTCACCTCCCTCTACATCCTCTATCTTATTTTCAACCAAATGCAACTTGTACAGTAGCAAAACGAAAATTTTAATGATTTTGTTAGAAGAGTAAACTTTTTAAACATATTATTGAAAACTTTGAGACTAAAATGACCAATTTACCAATTTAAAACGAAGGCCAAATGCTTCTATTCTTCAAAACTCATAAACCAAAAAGCCAAATTTCCCTCTTCATATAAAATGTAAAAGACAAACATATTGCATAGAGGCCTTGTATCTCTACACCATTTTGTAAAGAAAGATATCCAAAGTAAGCATAGATAACTAGGTATAATATGTGTTAGCTACCAAGAGATATCTTGTTCCTCCACCCCCTATAGTACTAAAAAAACATCTCAAACAAAAATGTAGAACATTTCTCATTTATCTCATTCCTCATTATAATGTTTCCCCCCGCCCCCAATCAGGTACTTCACTATGAAGAGTCTTGCTTTTCTTCATGCTTCACACTTAATCCCAGTAGTATTGCGCTTAGCCATGCTTGTAAATCTAGCTAGTCAAAGAAGTATGCAATTCTTCAACGTCTTATTTAAAAAATGCCATAAAGAACAACATACAATATAACACGAGTTATAACAAACCAACTGGGAGCATATTAGCAGTTATCAAATCCAACATCAGCAAGATAAATAGATATATCATAGAAAGCATAAACAACCTAATATAATCTAATAAATACTTTAACGCCATGCAAAATCAAACCAATACTGAGAAGGGACTTCGAATCACTAACCAAAAGAGTAGAAATTTCTAATCTGAGTTATTGATCCAACAGCCCATGTTATTAGATCTTTCTCCAAATCTTGCCTCGAACGTCCATAGTTAAAATCCAAGCACAGTTTCATCAGAAATATCTCAGCGATTACAACTCCAGCCAAGCGACGAACATCACACTCTCCCGAACTAAACTCCTCACGAACCTCACTGCACACGAGCGGTAGGAACTGATCCAATCCCTCATTTGGCTGCGTCCAGATACTAATTAAATCCATAAAAGGAGTAATCAAACTGAAGTCGAGAGATTTATCATTCTTGTCCGAATCCTCACGTGAACTCAGATTCATAAAACCAAGAATTGCTTCAACTAAAGACTTAACCTCTCTCATTGCTTTCTTTTCCCTTGTCGAGTTCAAATCCTTTCCACGCATGTCGATAACCAATTTATACACCTCGGAAACCACTGGAGAAAGCAACGTAATGGTCTTCGAAGAACCACAAGGAGCCGAACAAGAACATACCAACTGAAACAAGACTTTCATGGCTGCCACTCGTTCCAAAAAATCGCCTTTAGGATTGAAACTACTACGAAACTTTAATGCGGAGTAAAACCAAATCGATTCTAATGGTGGGTCAGCTCTAGCTTGAATCAATTTGTAGAATCTTTTCGTAAATTGAGAAAAAACAACATTTCCTTTGCGAATTTCAGCTAAGACATTCTGGATTGATTGCGCAAGAGTAAACTCGTAATTTTCTCCGAGGAAAGGATTTTGCTTTAAAGGGTTGATAGATTCCATCGATTCAACAAGACCCAAAGCCATGAAACTGGTTGAAACTTATGAAATTTGAAAATCGATTACAATGGAGAAAGAATTGGTAGGGGAAGAAGGCGAAAGCTACTTTAGGGTTTTGTGAGGGTTTTTTTGAAGATTGTGCCATGTCGGATGAAATGGTGGAGCCTATTTATGACGTGTGATTGTTTCAAACCGTTAAAATTATCGAAAATCTAACGGCTGTGATGACATGAATCATTTAATTAGATTTTCTTTAGAAAAATAACATTAATATTTGAATTTTTTTGAAAAATAACAATTTTTTTTTAAAAAAAATATATTTACAAACAATAGCAAATTCTATTCTCGAGTGATTGATATTGTACAGTGACTATTAACGATGGGATCTAAAATTTTGTAAATATTTTAGTTTGTTTTGTTATTTTAAAAAATATCTCATGTTTAGAGTCAATCTATAATTTAAAATATTATACATTTAGTCATTTTCAACGTGTTTTTAGTTAAATACTCATTTGGTTAGTAATAATATATACTAAAATATCTCTTAATTAAATTTTAAAAATCTGAAAAAAATAATAATTAATTAAGTCTACCCCATTTTAGGAAATTTCATTTCACACTTACTTTTAATAAATTAATTAATGAATATTAGTATCTAACGTTGAATAATCATTTTGATTTCTCTATCTTAAAATTTGTTTAATTAATCTTTTATAGTTAATTTTTTTAATGAAAATTGATCCAATAATAGTTTACATGTAAATACATTTTTAAAATTTATAGTAAAAATACTAAAAAAAGTGTTGTAGAAAATCTATACTAAACTAGTAGGAGAGACTAAATTTAAGATTTATGGAAATGTTAGAAATTAAAATTAGATATATGAACTAAATTAAACTATCATTAAATTCAAATAATATTTTAACCTAATATTAATGACTAATAAGGGATTATTTGATAAAATATAAAACAAAGCTAAAAGTGTGAATCTAAAATTAAGAACCAAACTAAAACAAAACAAAATGATATTATAGCATTGAGTTTGAACTACTAAGTTTCATGTTAACCTAAGTTTGTGGTGGAAGAACGAATTTCTAAAATACGTTTATTCAAAATTTCAAATTAAGTTGCTCGATAATGTAGAAAGTATAACATTTTGAATCCCATGCGAAGTAAAATTAAATAACTTAGGCATGAAAAGAAAAAAAAAATAATAGCAAAAAGAAACGTGTTTTCTCGAATCTTATTGGATGAAATAAATAAACCCTACGTAGAATCAACCAATTAAATTGGGCCACCTCATCAACATTTTATGTATTTATTTATATTTAATTTCTCTATGAAGACCGAAGTTGAACAACTGAAAATCGGCCTTCGTCTTCTTCTTCTTTTTCTTCAATTCAATCTGGTTTTTCGGTTGAAATTGTTCGATTTTTATATTTGATCTGACTCCAACCAATTTAAGTTGACGCCATTTTTGTAGGGAAGAACTCTTCTTCAACCATTGTTGAATCCTGAACCCCGAGAACTTTGTCAGTGAAGAAGATGAAGCAATTAGTGATTGTTGTTTTAGTGATTTTCATCATTGGTTTAATTCCAACGTTTGAGTGTTCGAAGAAACCATCAGCGGCTGCTAGAAAAGAGGATATTCCGTACATCAAATGCCAAGTCTGCGAGAAGCTTGCTGCGGAGTTGTATCACCAAGTTGAGAAGAAACAAGCTGAGATTGCTCCCAAGAAGGTAATTCATGGATCGGTTTTGGATTGTTTAATTTAGAGATTGTATTCAGTTGCATTTTTTTTTTCATGCATTTGATTTTTTTTTTTTTTAACCCTTTTTGGTTTTTGTTTTAGATCTCGGAGTATCAAATTATCGAAATAGCTGAGAATGTTTGTAATCTGAAGAAGGCAGAAGCTGATTGGATCTTACAGATCGACATTGTTGAACAAGGTGATAAGTTGGAGGTAAGGAGAAACAGGGTTATTTGATTTATTTAGATCATCACGTTTTGGAATTTGGTATTTTTAATTTTGAGAATGATTCGAATTGTCTCAGGCATGAAACTAAATTTTTCTTTTTGAATAATGATACTCAATATATGAATGAATATTCAATTTCTTTCAATTTTTTTCTACAATGTAACTCATTGAAGATTCATGTCTTCTCAGCTAGTAGATCAGAACACTGAAGGACAATGCAATTCAGAGTGCAAGACCATTGAACGTGCATGTCAAGAGGTATGTTTAGGCCTTGCTTTGATACTGCACCATCTCTTATTGCTGCAACTATTGGAATGAACTACAGCTCCATTATCTGGGAAGATAAGAAATGAGAAATTTCCACCTATGCACTTAGGTTAAATTACAAATTCGGTTGGTTTTTAATTAGAACTTACTCTATATGGTTTAATAAAACCTTCATAAATAGTCCCTATTATCAAACCATGGGGACTAAGTTCTAAATTTTAATACCATAAGAACTAACCTCTAACTTTCTCCACACCAAATTTGTTATTTAACCTATGCATTTATTATTTGTTGATTTTTTTTTTATGATTCTTTGTTCCCTCTAGTAGGAAGGATCTTCTTACTCTTTCTGTGTGGTTAATGGTTAATCTCTAGAAGATAAAAAAAATATTGAGGTTCACTTATTAGTAACTTCAATATACATAGGCCGATACAAGTAAAATAATAGCTAGAAGGAACTTACTAAAGTGGAGTGGAGGTTTTGTTTTGCTACTATTGCCTTGACCCTCCAAAATTTTGTTTTGGGAAGAAATGGATTTCCAGAAAGACAATATGTCAAATGCTTAAATATGTTATGTTATATTGCAGGTCATGGGATATTCCGATACTGATGTTGCTGAATACTTATATAGCTCCAAACCAAAGATTGATTCTTTGGTTAACTATCTGTGCAAGGACCTCACTAAATCGTGCACTACTAAGCCGCCTCCAGTTCCTAAGGTAGTTAGCTAATCACATTCCAGTTTTGCTGATTAATAATTCCTAATTGGTATATGATGAAATCATTGTCAAATTACCCATCTTTCTTTGGTTTTTCTTTAACGATTAGTTTTCTGGTGTAGTATAAATAAATATCATTTTCATTAAACAATGTTCGATTCCAGGTGCCTATTGGGGTTAACTGGTATTTTCCTAGTTATATGTTTTAGTTGAATTTCAGATGGCGAGCGTTGCATGGTTATTCCGTTGGGAGAAAATTTTGACATCCAACTTGTTAAATGAACAATCCATTGGTTAAGATCCTCGTCCTTATTTGGAGGCCCTAGTTTGAAAGAAACTGTAGAATTTTTCGTGATTAAGAAACTAACAATGGCTTTTGTACTTATAGCCGAACCCAAATTTCTTCTAGTTGGACTCTTTTTCTGCTTTGTAAGCTGTTCTGTGGGTACTTGATCTCCCCTCTTTTTGTATCTCTATCCTAATCCAATGGTTAAGTTCTAAATATTGGATATTACTAATCATGTTTGATACTGAAAGTGCTGGGTTTAATTTGTTTTATTATTAGTTTTATGTTGAAAAACAGAGAAGTAATGATGATTGTTAAGCAATGCTAAGCAACTTGTAATCATTTGGTATTAGGATACAGTATTTTATAAGTTTAACCTGACCCCTTATATTGTCCTTGTAAAATCCAGGACAGGACTCCAGGTGAGCCCTTTGTGGCCAAGTCATCCAAAGAAGCTGAAATGGAAAAGATGATGAGATCCATGGAGGTAAGCAATTGGTTGTTCTAATGTATGTTGTCTAGTAACAAATAAAAACAAGGAAAAATAGTTTTAATCAATCAAAATCAGTTTTAATAGTACAAAAAAGTAAGTTCAGGAAGTGTGAAGTTAAATATTGAATTGATCTTACGTGTACCTCTAGTTTCTAGTTCCACCCACACTCTTCACATGAACAGGGAATGCCAGGAGCACCTGGAATGAAAATGTATTCAAGAGACGATTTAATGAACATGAAGAATTTTGGAGGTGAAGATGATGATGAAGAAGAAGAAGAAGAAGAAGAAAACTTCCCCTCTAATTTGGTACTTTAAAACATCTTTTATCTAGCTAGATTTTCTTTAGGATTACAATTGTTAATTGTTATACTTAAACTAAATGATAAACCTTTTTGTAGGGCAAAGTTTTGAGGGAGAAAGAGAGGAAGAACAATGATTGGAAAAATAGAATCACTAAAGGAGTTTCTAAGGCAGGGGAAGCACTAAAACAACATGCTTATAAAGTTTCCAACAAAGTAAGGCATTGGTGGAGAGCAAAGACTGGAGGCTTAAAAAGTTCAAAGCCAACAAAACAAGAACTTTGAAGTATCTTATCTTTCTTTAGCACTACAAATAGTTTTCATTTGTATTTGCATCTCCCTAATAGGAAGTTAGCTGGTAAATTTGGTAGCAAATACTGAAGAGTTGTGGTTTAAATCAATCCTTAGTCCTGAAATTTTGTGGTTCTTTTCAATATTGAGGAAAAACCAAAACTTTGCTAATGGAAGAGTTGCTCTGTTTTGTTTTTATATGGTTTGGTTGTTCAAGATTCAATTGGTCACGATCTAGTCCTATAATCTCAATCTTGTAAACTATAACAATTCAATCTCTAAACTTGATTATCTTAATCATAAACTTTTGATTCCTAAACTTTCACAAAACAACGATTTAATTTTTCTACTTCAAACTTATAACAATTTAATTGTGAGATAGATGCCAATTAAACAATTAAATTCAAATTAATTAAGTATATAACACAATTTTAAAATATTTGCAAATATAGTAAAATTTGTCCAATTCTATCAATGATAGACCATGTTGCAAAAATTGGTAATAGAGAAAAATTTTTTGTAATATAAATTTTAATATGTAATGATCAACTAAAACAATTCTTGATTCAATTCGCTCTGACTATAATTATACTAAAAACAGAAGAAAAATAAAAAATCATATAAATGAGCTTCCAATCGAATATCTACATTTGCAAGAAATTTAATAACATGTTTTTCAAATTAAAATGTTACAAACTGAAAAATAAACTAAATGGTCACTAAAATTTGAAGAGTTTGAAGACTTGAGAGTTTTCTAATATGCATATTATCAATCAGAAATGGACATTATAGTAGAAGAGAAAACACTATAGATTGAATTAAAAAGCATTCAGATGGGCAAAAAGAATACAAGCATGTCGATACGATTGTAATTGCCAAACTTTACACCCTTTAAAAGAATGTAGCAACACTCAATACATTGATTGCATTCGGAGGAGACAAGCCAATGTTAAAAAGAATCAACGCATCTTGTAATGTTGAGTCTTTGAGATTGTAGATCGACGTCCATTGAACGAGTATTTGAGCACGATATCGATATCACGAGGATTCTTCTTGTTTGGAGCAACGTTCAAACTCCCAGTTATAGACTCGCCCTCACAAATTGTGATGACATCTTCCAAGTATAGGACTGTTTGCTTCCAATGTGTAGACCTTGATCTTGGACCTATAACATGATATAGTAGAATGTTTCATCAACTATCAAGCTAAAATTGGGAGGTTTAGTAGCAAGATTGTCGTAAAGATTCTTGTTTCTAATTTCACTTATTTTTTTCAGAAACTACAATTTTTTGTTTCTGTTTGCCAGTTTGTTCATTGGAAAACAAACTTAGATACTTATCAATTTTTAATTAAAAAATGCATAATAAATAGGGACGTTTTCGGTAAAATGAACCAAAATATTTATAAAACATAACAAAATTTCAAATTCTACCAATGCTAGATAAACTTCAAATTCTACCAATGCTAGATAAACTTCAAATTCTACCAATGCTAGATAACGTGTAGCTTTACACCTCAAGCACCCTAACCTAACTTAGACTCTACCAACCCAAGTGAAGGATCCTCATCGTATGAGACCTCTTCCAAAACGCTATCAAACTCTTAGGTAAATATTTTCAATAGTTTTGTCATTTACATAAAAAGTTATTTACATTTACTTCAAAAGTTGCTTTCATGTAAAAGTTTTACATTCGTTTTTTAAAAAAATGCAGAAATTCTTTTTTTGTTATGTTCATGATATTTTTTCACTTTAAAAGACATTTATCAAACACAGTTTACATATTTAATGATTAAAAAACCCAAAAAAAAAAAAAATGAAAAACGCTATCAAAGAGGTCCAAAATCAACTAAAACGATGTCAAGCAAAGGACACTTAAGTAGCAAATGCAGAAATTTACCAGTTGAGAATCCCGTCAACTTATGGCATTTGGTGAAAGAAACATCAAAGTAGGCTACAAGAGCATGGATGTAATCATCACGTTCTGCTACAAGCTTGAATGGAGCAGTAAAGGAAGCATCACCAGGTGCCATTTTTGATATATCCATTGTCTGTGTGAATGAAAACAACAGGGGCTAAGAGAACAGGTAAACTAAAAGGCATAAGCTAGTGTAATATGCATATCATTTGTTGCATACATGATTCTCAACATTTACTACATGGTCCAAATGATCCGAAACTAGGATGATATTGCAGTATTTGAAGAATCTTAAAGAAACGAAGACAAAACTTGCTTTTGATAAGATTAAGCAAAAAAAAGGGGGGGGGGGGGGGGGGGGGGGGGGGGAAGGGTGTTCTAATTTTTTGAAAAGTTGAAACTTCAAGATGTGATGCAAGAAGCAAAGGAATGCTCATGTCCAACGGAAATATTGAAGATTGAACTTTAAATCAGTCTTTGGTCAAAGTGTTTGGTTTTCACCTTAAGTAGCTGACAGTTTGTAACAATTTGATTCTGGTCAACAGTGTCCACCAGAGGCTCCACCAAGGCTTGCTTTTTGATGCAGCTCATATCAAACCCATATACGCTATTCCAAACTATTTTAACAAGCAAATGAACAGGGAAACTATGTCAAAATAAATGCAACATGTACAGTTGAGCAAATCAAATAACATTTATAGCAACATAAATGAATGCAAAGTGTACGTGGATGGGTTAAATAAAACAACTTGAGGAGATAGGATACACCAACTTATAGTAGTATCACATATAAATGAACTCACACTCAATCTTGTCTTCTTTATAATCTGCGTCCTCAATAGCTGTTAAATGTAGAGAAGCTTTGTCTGGTAATACAATACCATCATCAACCTGCATTACAGAAACCAAAATAACATGTGTGAATATTAGGGACCAGCTGAACATCCCACATCTAGCCATTAAAGTGTTGCAAAAATTCAGATGCATCGAAATTCAAGTGTAGCATAAAAAGCCATACATAAAGCTAAAAAATAAAAAATTATCCATTTGTCTTTCATTACATTCTTCAGACAGATTACTAGTGCTAAAATCTCAATAGAACCACAAAATACTTACAAGCCACTTATCACGAGCATATAGAACTGTATTTAACATATTCTCAAACAACAAGAAGTATCCCATCCATTCTGAGATAATTATGTCTACTTTGGCAACGGGAAGTTCGATTTCTTCAACCTTCCCTTTCAAAACAGTTATAACTGCCACAAATAAATGAAAATAAGTAAATTGGAGAAGACAATTCCATGATATCACAACAAAGTACAAGAAGAAAAATAGTGAACAAGAGATCTAAGAAAAATACCATTGGAAAATCCATTTGTTTCAACAATCTCTTTAGCCATGTCGGCCATATGGGAGCACTCGACCTGTAAACAGAAAACTAAAAGAATAAACCAAAGAAAAAGGGGGAAAAACAGCACCCGCATTGACATCCCATAAGAATTCCCATACTTACAGCATAAACATGGGCAGCTCCTGCCTTGGCACAAAATAGTGACAAAATCCCAGTTCCTGCTCCCACATCAAGAACTACTTTATTTTTAAATAAAAACTTATTTTGATAAATTACATTTTGATAAGTCTTAGTTCTAACTGTATCCTTCAACATTTCCTGCAGAGATAAACAAAAAAATCATGCTACAGATTTGAGCAGGTGGAATCAAAACAAAACAAAACAAAACAACATGAAAATGAGTTTAGCTGTTCAGGTTCAAATCAATGTAGGACGAACTTACTTCGTGAATACCTGCACAAGCAAAACGAAAAAAAAAAAAAAAACACAAAGAGCAATCAGCTTCTACTCTCAGAATAATACTTGAATATACATAACAAAAAAGAAAAAAAAGAAACCAACAAGTCATAATCAATCACAAGGAAGAATCTAAGTATTACCGAAATGAGAGTAGGAATCGAAGTAATAATCAGCGCTGGTTTTATCGTCTTTATCATTGAAGGACTGGCCGGGCTCACACGCGGTATCTTCAATGACTCTGTTTGAGTCGTCGGCGGCGTCGCACATGGATTCGTCGAAGTTGGAGCTTTCAGTGGTTTCTTCAACCGGAGCTTCGTCGTCGTCGTCTTCGAAGCAAATCTTCGAACCCTGAGGCTGAGGCAAGCCGTTGAGGGTGGTCGGAGAGTGATTGTCAGATCTCCGGCGACCCATGATGGAGTAGTTGAAGAGTAGAAGTAAGGGATTAGGGTTTTTGAGATGAAGGGTTTAAAGGAAGTGATTTTTGGTGGTGTAGAGCTTAATGTCTGCGGCGAGAGAGTTTTTGAAGTGCTTTTAAAGCAGCGGAATTTGAACCCAAAACTCTCACCTTTGCAAATTTTGGGGACGAAGATATTCTTCTTTTTCTTTTTTACCATTTTCCTTTACAAATACCAAATTTTACAAAATATTTAACCTACCAAAATTTTTAAATTCTATATATTCATTTATATTAGAACTTGATTGAATCCAAAATTTGGTTGTTTGCTTCGACATATTTTAATTTATTTTTTATCTTAAAAAATATTTCATATATATAAAATTCAATTAAAAATATTTATAAAATATATTATAATATATATTTGATTAGATTTCCTATTTTTGATAAATTTTCTATTAAATAATCTTCTTTTATGATATAAGTCTATTAGTATAAATTTATTTATAGAAATTGAAAAGTTTTTATATTTGGTAAATATTTTAATTTTTTTTTTATACCTACACATCAAAAGAAAAACTTTATTTTTTTTAAGAAAAAAATAAACTTATTGTAAATAACAAAAGTTATAATATGAAATTAACTTTTATAGAAAATGTAAAATAATGAAATTTAGAAAATGAACAGATAGTTGGACTAAAACTAATAAATATAAATCAAAACGGTTCTTTTAAAAATAGGGTCATACGTTTTTATTTTATTTTATTTTAGTAACTATAATTTGTTAAAGAGATTTAAGGAAAATTTTAATAAAATGATGACATAATAACAAGGGTCTTTGACAATATTAATCTAAATTTTCCAAAATTTTAAAAAATATACTAATATTTTACACAAATTTAAATCAATGAACAATTTACCCATCATTATTATTAATAATATTAAAAAAAATGAATTTGTGTTGATATTTGCATTTATTAAATATCTTAAATAAATAGGGTAAGTGTTTAATTATAATAAAAAATTGAATTAATTATTTTTATTTTTGTGATTTTGTTCAAAAAATGTTCTCGATCTCTATCCCACTTTTCAATCTATTTTTCATATATTTCACGTAATTATAGTAAAAGGTTCCTTCTTCTAATAGGGTGAGGTACAATGATTTTTGAAAAAAAAATTGGCAAAAATTTAGGGTCAGTAAGAATTTATATTTCGTATTTGAAATACATTGGAATATACTGAATATATTGAAGATAACATTATTATTTAATATACGTAACAAATCACATAAAAAATATCGATCGAATACATAACATGTGTATACAAGTGATATATAAATGCATTAAGAAAAAATCACAAAACATGAAAAAGTATGTGACAAATTACAAAATATAAATTTATCATTTAGAATTACGAAATATTTAATAAAAATTCTATGTTGAGCATGATAGGTAGATGAATTGAATAATAAAAAATTAAATAAAATATAAAGAACATGACCAAAAGAAAATAAATGTATATTATGTAGCAAATCGAAAAGAAAGACGAAACAATTTTTTGAAATACGGAATTGATGATCGAGAGAAAAAAAAACTTTCGTTTTGTGCTTGAAACTTAATTATTTTGTAGTATAATTAAAAAATATTATTACCATGTAGGATAATAATTTATACCATATTTAAATTATTGCAAATGTAATAAATATTCCATTAGTAAATACAAATATATATGTATTAATAATTAAGGAAATTATAAATTGTGTAGAATATAAATAAAGAAATATTTTGAATTTATTTTTGAAAGTTATTTGTAATTAATAATTATGATAAAAATAATCGTTCTAAAAATATACGAAGTCATAATTTAGAACATTATCATTTACATAATCACGGTAGATTTAGGTTTTTTATCTAAATCTTTCTAATAACAAATTAAATTGTAATTAGGTTTTAAAATTAAATTATTTTATTTCTAATAACAATAGAGTTAAATTGTAATTAGGTTTTGAAATTATTTTAGCATTAGTTAAATTGTAATTAGGTTTTAAAATTATTTTAGCATTGGCATGTATGTTGTGGCCATTAATTGGTTATGTATGTTGTAGCCATTATGTCGTAATTGATTACATTGACAAGGTTACTTTCTAATCCGAAAAGGTTCAAAATTGACCCCTCATCACCCATCAATGAGTATAAGTTGATAACCCTGTGTCCGTCTATCACACTCATTCCTAGTTCATTTTTAAATTTAAACTTTTGGTAAAATAATTGAGAGTTTTCTCATGAGATTTTTTGTGTTCACTTAAATTTATTTTTATCACAATATATTAAACTTAAGAAAACAAAAACAAGCTTTTAAAAGCTTTTTTAGTTTTCAAAATTTGGATAGTAAGTAATGTGTATAGACAAGTTTCAAAAACAGAAACAAAAAAACAAAAAAACAAAATAATTTATTTAAAACTTTATCAAAACCTGCCTTAAATTTGAAACGACGGTATAAACATAGCAAATAGTTCAACATAGACTTAAGATTACAAATCTGTAACATTGACAGATTTAGAAATAAAAGTTAAGTCAGGGACTCCGTCATTCATCGAAAGCTTAAAATTAAAAAGGAAAACCTAGAGTCAAATGTCCTTTTATTTTAGATTCAAATTCAGGACAAATTATTTATTTTAAAAACTAAAAGAGAAGAACGACTAATTCGAGTGTGCAGAGATAAATACTGATATTTTTCGATACAACACTCTTAAATAATGGTAGACGACTACTAGATCGAGATGGATTTTGATACAATCGGCCATGGGGATCCTGCCATAACTGCCTCTATTTCCCATGTTTCTCGAGGACAATTGGTCATGTTTCTGCACCCATTGGCAGTGACTAGCTGCAAAACCCAAAACAGAAAGACTCATGTATTTTGCATCATTTTATGGTTAAAACCATAGCATATTGTTTCTTTTTTTCAGAAAAGTTTACCTCCAAAACCGATCCTATAAACGTAGCTACGGAAGGATTTGTATATATCTACTATTGTATATCTAGCCATTGACTATGGTATGCAATTTTATTTTCATTGTTCATACATTGATGCTAAACTAAATTTGATTTTTTAAATAACAAGATTGAATTGAATGTACAATCAAACCCAAGAAATCGAAACAAAATTCTAAGGCAACGATGACTATTCGGTTTTCTACCTCTAAATTTCTTGTATGTTTTCTACTCTATACCAATTTTTTTCAAAAATCAAAGTCAAGCTCGAAAATTGTTTATGTTTTTGGAATCTAGCTAAGAAGTGAACTCTAAGTTTAAGAAAGATTGCAGGAAAATGGTTAACTACTTTGCCTAATGAAAAAAGGATGAAAACAACATACTATATATCAAATTGTAATAATTAGACGTTTAAGGAATGAAGAATGCATAGCGTACCAAATCACTTTCAATTCGAACACCGCCGGAGCCTCTAAATTTGTTCACTGCTTCTACGTTGAAAAACTTGGAGGTTTTACTATTCTTCAGGGCCGGGTCTAGTAATGCATCAATGAAGTAGCATCCTGGCTCTACAGTGATGACCTGCAAATTAGCAAGAAAATGAAATGTCTAAACCTAAAATGCAATCTACCAAATGTATCAATTTTGAGACGAAATCGACACATAATGATGTTAAGTCTTCAATCACAAAATGTTCTTTGAGATATAATGCACAAAGGGATTCTTGGTTCCAGCATCTACTAGCAATGATTAGAAGTGAACATAGAAATCATACAGTAACGAATTATGTAACATAGTGCAAAAGATTACCATCAGTTGTTCCTTGGTTGTATTCAAGATAGTGCAGCTCTTTCGTTTCATTCACTTGAGATGTATCTTCTTCAAGCATTTCAAAGATTACTTTTATCATGGTTATGGTTTTTTGGCACACTTTTGTTTTCTTTCCCAGCATTTCAATTCTAATAGCAGCTTTGGTTGTTTTTCTGCCTTGTTTGGACTTTGTTAAGCTCTTGGACCTCGTTTGATTTTCGGTTTCTTGGTCCCTTGGAGATTAAAGCTCTTTGTATATTTCTCTTGTACTTTGAGCATTAGTCTCATTTCATTACTTAATGAAGAGACTTGCTTCCATTTTTAAAAAAAACAGATGGAAAAAGAAAGAAAGAAGAAAAAAAAAAGCGTAGTTTCTTCAACCTCTGGCTAGGATGCCTCTTTCTCTAAATTGGCTCTTAAGCAAAATATTCGTTTCTATAACTTCTTTCACTACACCGTTCCAAAGATCCTATCCTCAAATAAGTTATATACAACTGAAGAAAAGTTAGCAATTAGTAAGAGAAGTTGTTATGGTACCTTGTTATAGACAGAGGGAGTGGGGAAGGGGAAAGGAAGAAAATATGTTGGTGGGTGATTTAGGACTTGAAAGAGATCTAAGGATTGGACAGGCCCAACTTCCAAGTACGTCGACCATGTGGCTAATCTTGTAATTCAATTACCGTTGATCTTTCATTCAGTATATTTAGGTTGTATCAGATAATTGCATCTCACTCTCAACACTGATACCGAAAGGTAACCTAAGGAACATTTTTTATGGTGACTTGTGATTACTGAGGGAAAAGAAAATCAAAAGCTATGGCTATAACTAACCATTCCTTCTTTAAGATCCCGAACTGTGCGTAAAGAACTTAGCCCCGGTTCTTCCGGCCTTCCCAAACCCTGTAAAAACATGCTAGACGGTATAAGTCAAAAGAGAACTATTTGCAAACCATTCATACTTTTCTTTTTTCTATGTGCTCCTTTTAACCGTTTTTTCACTTCTTTTTCTTAAGTATGTGTATTTGTTTGTGTGCGTGTGAACACATGTGAAGAAGAGAGAAAGAACATGAAGCAACTAATCATCCACTAGAACCTGCAAGAAACCTCCAGGATCATGAGTATCGATACCAAGGAAATGTCCCAAACCGTGTGGCATGAAAACAGCCCCGAGACGCGCAGCCATCATGTCCATTACATCTCTACAAAAAATACAAGTATATCACAACTTACTCCAATTCCAATAGAAAGCAGACTGCTAACATAAAGGAAAAGAAAATATAGGGATTGGGGTGAAGTCAGGAGGAGAATGTACCCGACAAGCACAGAACCCTCAATCAATGACTCAAGAATAATCTTCTCGGCTAATCTGGTATTTAGAAAGAATTTCAATAAGAAAGCATTTTACAAACATTGACAAGATGTACGAACCATAAATAAAAATGTCAAGATGATAATAATTATATGTTAAAACAATGTCAATTTGATGACGGGCTAAAAAATAAGGCATGCCCCAGAAAGTAAAATCACATTTAAAATGCAACCACATTTGTTTGTTTGTTTCTTTAATGTTAATTTGCATATGCATTTACTTACGAGGAGCTCAACAAACCTCACAAGACCAATTATTTGACCTTATAACATATACTTATTCAAAAAACTCGAAGGCCTTTACCATCTTAATTAGTGAAGTTACTTTACCGTTTTCACATAATAATAACAACTAAGTCAACCCAGCAAAAAATGTATGTATCTAATCTAAGGAATGAAAAAGTTTAATCACAATGGAATTTTATCTATCACAATAAGTAGACAAGCTAGATTTATGTATCCAAAATTCTCAGTAAAAAAATAGTCATTTAGATCTTTTCTTCACTATCTACAATTTACTCCTCAAACTATCTTATATGCACAAAAGAAAAAGCAAGACGGTATCTAAATAAAGCCTACTTGTGCATTTCAACCCAGTTTATTCCAGGTTTCATAACTAATATAACAGCATCATGAGCCTTGAGGACAGCCTGCAACAAAGGGCAACAAATTTACATCCATAAGTCTAAAAGAGAAAATAGGAAAGCAAAGGGGAAAAAAAAAGAAAAGGTAACTAATCCTTATGCCAAGGGAACAGTAATTTGAAGAGGTACTTACATTATATATCAGCGACTGGTCACTTGTAAATTTACCATTCACCTGCAACAAGGATGAATATATTTTACGGATGAATGATATAAACTAAAGGATTTAAAAAATGTGTACTTGGAGGCATAATAAAATGCTGCACTTGGAAAAGTGGTTGTGTTATGATCTTTTTTCCCTGTGATTTTAAATCCAAATGAATTCATTTATATTATGTGAACAAGAAATGAGAGTTCTCATTGAAATAATGAAAAGAGATCAGTGTCCAAAGAAACCACCAAGATAGAATTGAAGTTCAATTCCACTACTTTTTCTTTCCTCTCCCAAAATGTAGAAGCTTCTAATCTCTTATTTTGAACCACTCCTGCCAACCTCTGAGGAGTTGATTATCTTTGACTTGGAATATTTCTCATTCCACAACATGATTTGGAAAATTAATGAATGCTGATTTTTCTCAAACTTTTAGGAGAAATCTATATCATTATTTCCCAGATCAACAAGTACTTGTAATTTCTTTCTACCTCCAAAAGGTAGCCAACCTACACATTCGAGTTTCCATCATTGGGGAAATCTGAACTTGGCCAAACAAAGAGTCTTGGAAACATCCCTCACTTGCTTATGAAAAAAAGTGTGAACTATATTTTGCAATAGTTCGATCAAAGAATTTTCACACCAAATCAAATAAGAGAAAGAGTGGAATCTTGAGCTCGCTCTTCATGCCTTCAATAAAATCCATGTCATATTCATACCAGATCCAAACATAAAGATTATGAATACAATAGCTCATCGTTTTCATGGAAATAGGAGAGGCTTTGGCAGACTATGGCTGACAATTGAGCAGATGCAGAATGAGGTGGGAGAATGGGGATGGCTAGGCAAAGAAAAGGAGAGGTGGAAAAATCAGGAGCTAGCAGGTGGAACAGAAAGAGTAGGTCCAAGGGACATAACAGGGGTGGCTAGGGTTCTGAAAATAAAAGATGGGGCCAGCATTTGATGGATGGGAAAGAGGAGGTTAAAAACAATCGGGAGCGGTAAAAGATGGTTGGGAATGATAGTCAAATCGGAGGAAAAGCATAGGCCAAACAGATAAGAAAAGCAGAAAAGAGAAAGGACTGGTGTGTGGCAAATGAAAAATGATGGGAACGGTGACTAAATGTGGCAAGGGGTGGGGTAGTTGGAAGCAGTCATTAGCAGCAGTTTGAGGCTTGGTGGTGCAGTGGCTAGGGTTTTGGACAGAGAAGGGTCAAATGAATTCATTAATTTGTTATCCATTAAAATAATAGAACTCGAAACCAGTTTCAAAGTTTGCTACAAAATTTTCAAACTAAAATGGTTGAATTTTTCAAGATTTCAAAATGAAGGATTTGAAAGTTTTTCAAAACACATAATGTAAATAATTTCTTGTACTTTGGTTCCAATAGAAGCATAACGTGAAGAAATTTATAACTTTACTTAGAATGGAACAACATAAAGTAAATGTCACCCACAGGAAATGAACACGTAATGTCAGATCCATAAAACTGGTATTCTGCTCCCATATCAAACAAAGCTATATCACCATCTTCCAACGTCTGCATTAAAATAATTTCAACTTAGTATGCTTCACAAAAGATTCAATAAGGAAGTTAGAATCATTAGTGTCTACATATATATATTTTTATAGGAAACAAACATTGATCAAATAAGTTTACAAACTGAAGAATCCAACAGAAAATCAAAGCAAAACATTATTTTAATTCAACATACTCTGTCATTTGGAGCTGCTGCATGTCCATAGTGAAGAACGGCACTGGAACATAGAATATCACCCATACATAAGCAGCACTCTCACAAATCTCAGTTCAGTTTCAGAAATAAACAAATTGAACAACTTCATCCCCAGTCCAAAACCCGGCTTCCCCTCCCCTAAAGAGTATATAAATAACTCCACTGACAAAGTCATGCAACCAAGATCAAGTAAAGGCACTAAAAGCTTAAATGACCATAGGGCAGTTTGGAAAAACAGGTAGATGATTGTTAGCAGACTTGCCTATTATCTCCAGTGGCACAAATGCAAGTGTAGGAGCAGTGCCTACATCCACCATACATGTAAGTGTGGTGAAGAAATAAACTTTCCAGTTGATATTCTTTCATGCCCACCTTGACATTTCTCATAACCTGGAACAAACACATGCTTGATCTTTAATGTTGTCAACAAAACTCAACTTCACTTATTAATAATATTGATATTAAAATAAAAGCATAAGCGTAGCACTTAAATGCAAATATTCAAGTCATGGAGATCTATAATGGAAGCGGATATCTTTATCAATTTGAAAAGAATCTACCTGAACATGAGCTTCTGAGCTAATATCATTGGCAAATTGAATAAGAGCAAGCTCCAGTTCCGATTTGAAGACACGACATTCAGTCAAAATAGGATGCAGGGTATTCAAATCAGTTACAAATGTATCGATCCCCTGAACGAAAAAGTAGAAAACACAGTCAAGCACCCCTATTTTCCAAAAGCAAAAACACATAATATAAGCATAATGAATGACCATTGGAAAGCCCATGGCCCACTGAGAGGCAGCCAATGTAGTAATGCCCCTGACGATAAACTCCAATGAAACCAAAAGTCATACTTTAAGATTTGGAAAAATATATTAGATAAAGCATAATTGATGGAAAAAGAACCTCAAAATTTGCTGGTACTGCATAATTGTTGCTATCAGTATTCAACCCACGTAAGAGGAATAGTAACGGTTTCTCCAATTCTGGGTATAGTTTGTGCAAAACAGCTGCAATTTCATCGGTATAATATGCCATACTGACATCATATTTTTCCTACAAAACATATTAACTAAAATAAGCTCATAAACACGGCAATACACCAAGTGTTGGTTACCATACACTACCTTGAAATATGACAAAGGCTTTATTTCTCCCGACCAGACAGCATAGTCAGGAGGTAGCTTGGGAGCAAACAGAATCGACTTTCCACTAGCAATGTCCTATACAAATTTCATAATACAAAAGCAACAGTGTAAACGGAATAACTTCATTTTCATCAAGCATTTACCAAAAAATCTCTACAATTAATCAAACTTCCATATAAAAATGAATTTCAATAATACACAATACAAAATCAAGCCATTACATGAAGTAATTAACTTACGATAGCACCATAAAATCCAGGCTCTATGACTCCAAACAGATAAGCAAAATAACTCTCTTGCCTGTAAACAAAATCAAACAATAAATTAAAACCAAAAAGAACGTGCAATCGATGTAGATTTTCAAGTAACACTCCCTAAAATTAGATGATTACAACAAGTAATATGAAGTACCTGAAGAGTTCGAGATGATCCGTGTCGTAGCGCGTCCGTTCATCACCTCCCTAAAATTTCAACACAATCGAAGAAATGGAGAAAGGATAGTTACAGAAATGAATCAACAAACAAACAGGATGACAGAACAAAATGGAATAGTGAGTTGAAGAGAGGTTCGTTTACCTGAAGCAACACAATGCCCTGGAGAGGACGGGAGGAGTCGGAAAGGTGTTGACGGAAGGAGTTGAGTAGCTTTTGTCTATTGGTGACGTAAAGCTCCACCGGGACGGGCGGAGGAGTGAGAAGTGAAGGCAAAGCCATGGGAGTGTGGCTTCAAGAATGGAGAGTAGAGCCAATGAATGGGGCATAGCGTAGCCTCGGGATTATATATATTGTTGTTAGCTAAGGAGGAATGAGAGCGATATTTTTGGTGACTTTGGTCGATGATTGCGTTCGTAAATGTGAAAAATAGTTATGAGAATCTTAACTGAGTTTGGTAAAATGAATTAAAATAACAATGATCTTAATTTTGGGTTTAATTTTTAATTTTAAATTGATTTCTAAAAAAATATTTTAATTTATTTTGTTATTTAAAAAAATGTTCATTTAAATTATATAGAAGAAAGATTCATTTAGTACTTGAAAAAGAGAAAAAAGTTTAGTATAGTCTTTGGCTTCGGGTGTGTTGTTAAAAAGTTCTATAAGGTCACGTTTTTGGTGAGATGATTTGGCACCACACATGTTAACATCCAAATAAATTGAGTATCCTTAGATCAATTTCCATCCCAACTTGTGTTGTGTCCTCTTCTTTCTTTTTTGTTTCAATCGTCTTTATCTTTTCCCACAAACCCTAATAAAGACAGTTTATTTAGGATTTAATGCAACAACGTCCCCAAGTCCAAGATTCGAACACGTTTCCCTAAGTCCAAGATTCGAACACGTTTCCATGCATCCCCTTCAACCGCAAACAACACTTAGTTGAAGTTCTTATGATCAAACCGATGCACATGGTTAAGATATAAATGTTTGTAGGTATTAACTTTTAACCGATGTAAGTATTAACTTTTAACCTTAGTGCTAAGAATCCCGGAGGAACCTTTTTAGTTAGGAAAAAAATTAAACTTTTTGTTTCAATTTAATACTTATGTTCTAAATATTATAATTTCTTTTATTAAAATTTGATGGTTGTTTCAATTTGATCTATAAATTTCAAGATTTACACTTTTAACTTTCTTTTTTTTAACTATAATAATCAACTCCTTATAAGATTGATTTAGTTTTAATTACAATTAGAATTGTGATTTAAAATAACCAAGTATTGTTTATAACTAATTAAGTTTATCATTAGTAGTTTCAATTTTAATTAAATAATATAAAAATATATTATATACAAAATGAAAAGAAAATGAGATGAGAGTATGATATATTAATAAAGAATACCTAAAACAAGTTTTATAAATATTATATATTTTTAATGAATGAAGTGATATGAATTAAAACGATATAATTGCTTGATTATTAAAAAACCTAATAAATCAATCAATTATTATTATTATTATTATTGAAAAATAAACTTTTGTACTCACAAAATTTAATTTAGGAATTCTTTCAAAAATAGAAAAAAAAAACTAATTACCTTCCATAGAATTTTGTCAAATTTTTTATGTTTGACAATTTCCTTTAATTTAATCTTAGTTTACCAATTAAACATATTTAATATATTATTGGCTAATTAATTAATAACTTATGTAAAAATATACATAATTGATAAGTTAGGTAAATATTAATTTTAATAGTTTATTATTGATTTATTAAAAAATATATATTAATTTTTTAAAATTAGTTTTAATTAATTAACTATATTTGAAATGAAATTATATCCAAAATAATAAAACAATAGAATTCTTTTAATGTATAAATTGTGACGTTAAACATTTGGGTCTTGTAATTATTTGAGCTTTAGAAGTTGATTGTTGATTAGCTAATTATAACACATTGGAATTGTTAAGTCTCGGCTTCATTTCATTCTTCATATTTGTTGGCATTGCTCGGGTATTGCTCAGATAACAATCATAAACTGCTTGTATACCACTTCATGGCCAACGGCGATTTGCAAGAACATCAATACCCTATTAGGCCGATGGATTTAATATAGGCCTAGACCAAGCTTACATGAACGTGTGCAGGTTCTCCATAAGTTCATAGGGATTATTTCAAGAGCCTGATCAATGTCCTGTGTTGGACAAAAATCTTCATGCTCAGGTTCATGGATTGGGAAAGATCGGCTCAGACAAAGTCAGGAGTCATATATATATATATATGTCTCCACTCGAATTCTGGGCCAGCTCCCTCAAAAAAATACTGATACAGTTTTCAAAGTTTCAATTTGAACTTTCCTAAACATTTCAACATTATCTATTTTCTTTTTAAAGATAATGAAGATTGGAACTTGAATGATATAGCACTGACCTAAACAAAATTTTTAAACATATCTATAGAAGTTTAGGGTGAATCTTATTACTTACCAATTAACCAAAGCCACTCTGTTATGAGGAGGTTACTCATCACTCTTCTTGTTATCAAGCTGATCACTTGTTTTTGATAACCTAAAAACAGACGAAACAAGAAAATGGTAATTAGTTTGTTAGAAAATTAATTAGTTCTTTCTATTATCATTTGCATCTTTCTTTGATAATCCTCTGCGTGGAATAATCTATAAATTGAAATCTTGAAGTGAAAAGGAAGTTTATATATAGAAAAACTCATCTGAAAATCTCTCTGCGTTGTGAAAAACTCTTGCTGAAGAACATGAATAAAATGCTCCATGGCTGCTTTGAAGTGGATGTAAGCAATATATAGCTGAACCACTATAAATCGTATGTGTTATTCTATTCTTCTCCTTCAATCTTTCTCTTTGATTATTCCATTTTTGCCTCCAAGATGTGTTAATTGGCAACAAGGTGAGTGAGATCTTTCCCATTTTCTTCGAAAATGCATGTCAGAAAGAGAAGGAAAGAATTTGATTCAAATTTTGTTTGATTAATGAACTCTGACCTATTGGCTTAAACAGCACCATTTGTTGAATGTTTGAGCTATCCACTTGTCTAAAGCATGCATGCACTAATTGATCACAATAACCTTAGTAAGAGAGAGAGAGGTTTTAAATAATCTTTCAATTACTTTCTTTGAAACTTAAGTTCCATCCATCTCATTAATCCTTCACCCACATTTGATGAATCTTTTTAGTAAAATTTACTTTAACACTAAACCCATTGGACAAAAAGTTAAATAATACAATATCGATTTGGCCAAACTCCGACTTAGCTTTGACAGAAACTATTCGAGTCTCAATTAGAAAACTCAGACTTCCTATGCAATAATGCGCGATATCATATGGTTCTCTTCAAAGAAGGGTTATTTTTAAGTATACGTAACTCGAGTTCGAGTTCGAAAGATTTTCTGACCAACGTAAAGGGTGTAACCTTAGTTCTTTTGTCCCAATCAAGTTATGAATATCAACTTATTTCATGTATCATTTTCAATTTTGTAGTCTCGTAATTTGGTTTTGTCGATATCTAATCATGAAACTAATAATAGACTTGAAGTTTATAAGAGTTTTTGAAGGTTGATATTTGTTATATTATTGCAAAGTTAAAATTTCATTTAGTTTGAAACATTAAATTGGGTCAAGTTTGAAGGCACATGATTAATTACACTATACTAATTAAGTTTCATTAAATGCATGGAATGATTTTAGATAACGAGATGATTTGACATTACTTTAACCCTATCTTTGTGTTTAATTTTGAAAAAAATTAAAGCAATTGAACAACTACTCAAAATCCCTTTTGAAATACTTTTAAAGTTTATTTTAAATAGTTTTATCAAAAACTTTAAATGGAAACAACATTTTCCTCTAATTAATTCAAACCGATCCTATTTTCATAAATTCGTAACCTATCAAATCAAATATATAAAACTTTAGTTACTCACCATATATGAGTTTTGACGCCAACACGGGCACAACTCAAACTAATATATTGCTTTTACTGTCAACTTCGAAATTAGATGTTTGATTACTTTCACCCCTACTTTTATTATAATTTTGTCAAAAGTTGAATATATAGTCATCGTGCATACATGAACTATAAATTCTAAGTTCTAATAATTTCTTTTTCTACTTATTGTCAAAAAGATATTTATTTTTGGTTGAATTTTTAATGGTGTGAACTTAATTATCTCTAAAACTTATAAAATAACAAATTTGACAAAATATCAAAAACATAAACAAAATTATTTTATATTCTATCAAACAATAGATATATAAACACTATCTGCTTTTCTATCCGTGACATTGATAGACACCTATCAATTTCTGAATTCAAAATTTTGCTATAACATGTACAGTTTATTTTACTATATTTAATAAACCAATTCAACCACGTTTTGTTATTCTTATGGTTTAAAAGTAAAAGTCAAAATAGTAAATTGATTAAGTCAGTGTTAAAATCCACAAAATTAAATTAAAGATGTCAAACTAAAAGAGGAGAAAAATATTGATGATGTAAAAATATATTACAACTCTCAATTTTGTGAAATTATTAAACTATTGGGTATAGGGAATTTTTTAAAATGTTATGAAAAAATAGTAAATTCATAAAATTATTTAGATTAGTGATGAAGAAAAATTTCCCCAATTTAAATAAATTATAGTATTACATTAGTTCTCTCTATCAATTATATTCTTTATAAGAAAAATAGAGCTTTTCTTTAATAGAAATCAAAAGAATTTCTAGACTCTCAATAGTAAATTTTTTCTCTAAATATTTTTGACATTAACTCCATATGTTTATGGTGATCATATCATGTTCACAAAAGTGAAAAAAAAAAAGAAAAAAGGAAAAATCAATATCATTCCTTTTATATTTTATTAAGGTGTGGTTTGAAATATTGAATTTACAAAATAATTTATTGAGTTGATGAAGTTTCATTGTCTCCTATGTTTCAAGAACAAATAATATATCTTGTAATTGATTCATAACTTTTTAAATCAACTTAAAATTATATGAATAAATTTAAAATTTTATCTTCTAAATGAGTATAGAATAAATTTAGAGGACAAGAAGATTTGATTATAGCATTTTTTTTTAAAAAAAAATTGTTTCAAATATTAAATTAAAAGTTTTGCAATTTTTTAAAAGATTTTATAGATAATAAAATTTAAATTGATAGGCTAAATTGACTCACTTATAAAATATATTTCATCCTTAATATATTTTTATGGTCGATTTTCCTATATTTACAAAAAAATTAAAATATTGCTATATATTTAATTATTTTGAATCTAATTGTTATATGTGTAACAATCCATTTAATAAATACAAATTAGAAAGTTTAGAGGTTTTTTTTCTTGAAAAGATCTTTTTGAGTGCAAGTTGGAGGAGAGATATTTGAAACCGGAACCCCTTGTTCTAAAAAACATATAAATATCAATTAAGCTAAACTCATATTTAAAGTTTAGAGTTTCCATGGGATCTGCTTGGTAAAAAATTACCTTTTAGTTCTTTTAGGTTTTCAAATATTATGTTGTTTTTCTCCAAATATTATGTTATGTTTTTCTCAATTCTATACTATAAAAACAAAATATTTTTATTGGATAGTGAATTAAACCTTTTTTTTATAATCATTTGATTTTTTTTTATAATAAAGTCTATTTCCTTCATTTTTAAAATTGGATTTGACTTTTTAAAACCGTAGTAAAATGTAGATTAAGATTTCATTTAGTAATATTTTCGTTTTTGATTTTTTAGGTTTTGAAAATTAAACCTACACGAACCCATTCAAAACTAACTTTTAAAACGAGATCGTACTTGAGTTTTCACATGCTAATAATTAAATTCAAAATTGAAAGTTTAGGAATGCCATTTTTAAACACGAAATTGAAAATATAGGATCAACGACATCGGATATAACTTATATAATTCATTTTTTTATATAACTTAAAATCAAATGAAGGGACAATAATGATCCTTTTCCCTTGTTTGTTATGCCTCATAACTTTAATTTAAAGACATGGGTTTGGTCAAATTACATAGTAATTAGCTCATTATATTACATTGTCACTTTCCAATTCCCTCAACAATTTTTAATTAGTTGGATCCTAAATGAATATGACAACATTATTCACTCTATATTGGATATATTTGATTTTTTTTTCAAAGATGATATATTTGAATATGACTTGCTCTAAATTGACAATTAATAGAGATTAATTATTAAACAATAGCCTTGATCATCATAGATATGTTGAAGATTCAAGGACTTCATAGATTATTAAATAACAACATTGACAATTTTTATGCATAAAAAAAAATCACATAAAAGTGGACCAAAAATGGTACCCCATGAACAAAAAAAAAAGAAAAAGGATATGTTTGAATATATATGAGTTGTGCTTAAATTATTTATTTACTTTCGTTCATGGGGTAGCATTTTTGGGTCACTCTTTATGCATAAAAATTGTCAATGTTATTATTTAATAATCTATAAAGTCTTTGCTTTAAAATCCCCAATCAATGAAGAGAAATAATCTTCTTTCCACTTTTGCCACTAACTAGCTTTCATACTTTTTGTTTAATATACAAACAAAACGAAGGGAGGAAGATTCAAACAGTAATTAATCTCTTATTTTAACATATCATTTTAATTTTTTATTTTACAATAGAGATGAAATTGATAGAATGTAGAAAGAATTCGAACTATTAAATTATATCATTCTTTTAAATTTTTGGATCAATCTTAAAACAATATCATTAATATTGATTTTTACTTATTAGATTTTTTTCTAATCATATTTCAAATTCCATAATAGAAGTGTTATTAAATATGATATTAAATTTACGTAGGTATATTAATTTTTTCTAAACTTTACAAATATAAAAATATTACACATTCTATTAAAAGGAAGTAAATCTAATTTGTTATCACCACTAGCAATCAAATTCAAATTTTGGCTTATTATTGTGATCGTACTTGGTTTATTGACTTCATGAAGTATGGATATATGTTAAATAGTTCAACTAACCGTGTTCATTATTTAATCTTGTACGTTTATGGAAAAACTACATCTTGTCTTCTTTCTTTTCTTAGCACATTTATTAAAAATCTCCTTATCGTTCAACATGTGGCTTCGGTATTTCATTTCAATGCCCTAAACACACTCCGTTCTACAACTTTGTTTTCATTATTTTTATTTTATTTGAAGCTAAGCTATTTGTTTGATAAGAAATTAAAAAAAATCGAAAGCACTTTCAAAATCTGTAATAGATCGTAATAGACGCCTAATACTAATCATCCAAAATTGCCTAATTTTGAATAATTATTATGATTATTATATGAAGACTATTCATTTGTCCCATACATGTTTTTCAAAATGCCTCTTTAGTTATGATATAGGTACATGCGTTGCACCTAAAGTATTTTAAATACCGATAGACTTCTATTAGTGTTTATTAATATCATTATTAAAAATAGAAAAATCGTTGAACATATTTAGAAAATATATAGAAAATTTCAGAGTCTAAATTGTGCTATCCCAATTTAAAAAAACCCAAATCCTAAAAGTAATTGTAAATATAGGAAAATATTAGGAATTATATGTGATAGATCACAATAAATCAAAATAAACTATCCAAATTTAAAAAAACCCAAATCCTAAAAGTAATTGTAAATATAGGAAAATATTAGGATTTATATGTGATAGATCACAATAAATCAAAATAAACTACTATGTGTCTCTCCGTTCATGATAAACTGCGACTTTTTGTAAATACTATAATTTGATTCAATTTGCTATATTTGAAAATAGCCTTAATAAAATATTTACTATTCAAATTGTTAATTACTTGTCAATGAAGAAAATATTGCTTAAACAATTTTTTTAAAAGTATAATAACCATAGAAATGAGATCGAACATCATTTTAAAATGAAGAGTCGTGTTAATTATCACTTAGCTAAACTCGACCTTAGCAAAAAAATTTATACCACTTGTGTTAATTTTAGTTACGCTACGTTTTTAGATTTCCTAAATTTGTTCTCTTTAATATCATTAGGACTAGAAAATTGCAAAATATTTTTTTTGGAGAATTATTGTTATGAATAACATAAAAGCTATTTACAACCCGTACCAAAACTTTTAAATGAGTTATAAAATATTTGATAAATTTGGTTATATTTTGTAAATAGTTTCAATATTTTTGCTACTTCTGAAAATGTGTACAAACTTTTCTAAATGAGTTTATATTTTACGGGTTTGACTTTTAAGTTTTAATTTTAATTAATCAACACATTACCACGACAATAAATATATATAGTCAATTAATCTTAGTATCTAAAGATTTTTTTTTTTTTAAATTAGCATATGTTTTTCTTCTTTTTCTGTCCTTTTTCATTTTAGGAATTAGGGTTAACAATAATTTAAACCACAAATCATTCTTAAAAAAACAATTGATGGGTTAATACTAAACTCTCTAATTTATACTTATCTATACAACTTTGTTTCACAAAATTTCTTATAATATATAATTCGGAATAATGATTTGACTAACTTTTGACTTATTAATCAAAAGTGTATGTTTTATGCTAATTGAATTGTGTTCATATTGAGTTTGAACATTTTGACGTGTGATATGATGGTAGCATTAAGAAAGGATTTAGAAGATATATAAAGAGTGGAGTTGTTTATAGTCATAGAGTTGTTTCCTTTGGTTGTGGAGTTCTTTATAGTGACCACTGACTAAGAATTTTATATCCTACGAGTTTTCTTGACACCCGAATATTGTAAGGATATGTAGGTAATTATCTCATAAGATTAGTCAATGTGCATGTAAGTTGGGCCAGAAAAGATGCACAATACTCTACTTGATAATTAGGATAATTAGGGTAGATTAAGATGGTGGCCAAAATTTAATATATGTTTAGTGTCGTCTTTCCAACTATATAATAATGAATTCATGCATTTAATTTGTTTTCCATACAATTTAATTTGGTTTTTTTTTAAGAATAACAAAAAAAAAAAATACAAACTATTTACACTTTATAATAAAAAACCACTAAAGAAAAAAAACTCGTAACACTTAGATTTTAAATGTAAAGTGTAAGTAGTTGTCCATTTTGCCATTTTTGACCGTTCTTCCTTTAATTTATTTTGTTCTATTTTGTACAAAAATTATTTGTAATTACTTATTATTATAGTTTTAGTTGCTATTTTTGCTTGTTCTCTTAAAACACCATCTAGATAGGCTTGTATAATTTAAATTTTAGATTTAATTATTATTCATGATCATTTTAACATGTGTTAAATTAAAAAAAAAAAGTGTTTAGAAAGGTGAGTTAGGTCAAAGAGGTTAGCTATAATTTTAATTTAAAGCGTGGGTGAAATTTGTTAACATTATTTAATTTCGCTAAAGAAAAACTTAATTATTTATAATGATTGCTTGGGATTAAGTTTGAACCAATACTTATCAAAGTCACTTTAACTCAATAGTATAATTGATATGATATTTTACCTTAGAGATAGAAGGCTAGATTCGAATCATCTCAATTGTTGTACTAAAAAAAATGTTGTTAAAAGACTATACGACGAATGACCATTTCAAAAAATGTTATGTTAAACTTTTAAAAGATTCATACTTTGAATATGCATTATAGTTGTTGCTGTTATGTATTATTGTTACTGTTGTCTATTACGTATTGTTCTTATTGTTATTATATAGGTTAAATTATTTTAAAGAAAAAGTTAAATCGTTACCAAACAAGAGCAAAATGTGACTTAATATTGTAAAATCAAAAGATCATAAAATAAATAGACACAAAAGTCAAAATTAAGAAATTAAATTTGTAAAATGATAGAGTGCAATACAGATCGCGTATTGAACATATGTATTTATTAATTATGAGTTATTTACGATTTTGACTTTAGGGTTTATAGAAGAGCAATATATATTGTTCTTCTCCTACCTCGTAGCTTAGTTAACACACTATCAATGAATCACATAGATCTATATATCGATTTTCATATGTTTTTCTATATTCCTTAATTATTGATTTAATAAGAAATAAATTTGGTTATATTTACTGTTATACATTGAATTATTAGTTATAAAACTACCATACCCATAGCAATCATCAAGTTTTTTTTACACTATCATAAGTCTTGCAAACATTTATATGCATAATAGTTTTTGAGTTGACAAATATATAGTTAGGTTTCTACATGATTGGGCAATAAAGAGTGTCCTTCCCTACCAAACCCTCCTCTTTGTTAAAAATAAATAAACAACAAAAATAATAAAAAGTCAATATTTCAACTTTTTTTTCTTCTTCTTTTGGTTGATCATATTCATATTTTTTCATTTCTTCCATGATGATTGAAAAATACTTCCCTATTTCCCTCACAATCCAACAAAATTTACCAAGTGGAGAACTTTGTTTTTATATAATTATTACTATCAAACTTTGAATTTTATACCTTCACAAAGTCACAAATCCCCCACGTCTTTGTCACGTGCATACCATTTTTTTGTATTATTTCTTTTAAAAGTATAATAATAAAAAAATTGTTGTAATTAAATATAATAATTTGAATATAATTTGTTCTATAAATAAATTCACTTTCCAGAGCTAAACCCTCACGCTCTCTAAGTTTCATATTCTTCTTCTTCTTCTTCTAGTTGTGTTCTCTAATGGCTTCCATTAACGTTTCTTATTTTTTCATTGTTCTTTTCCTTTTAGCCTTCTCAGCCAATGCTGAGCTTTCATCTCATTTTTACTCGAAAAGTTGTCCTAGACTCAAATGGATTGTTCGTGCTGGTATGGCCAAAGCTGTAAACAGAGATAAGCGTATGGGAGCTTCGATGCTTCGCATGTTCTTCCACGATTGCTTTGTAAATGTACGTACGAGGATAAGAACACCATTTTCTTTGTCTCTTCTTTTTTTTTCTTTCTGAAATATATAAGTGGAAGTTTAAACATTTATAGTAATCGTAACCAACAAACAAGACTATATAAATAGCTTAATTCAATAAGACATATATTTACAAGTGAATTTCCTAGTTACTTTTTAAATACAGGGTTGCGAAGCTTCTGTATTGCTTGATGATACTCCAACAATGAGGGGCGAAAAAAATGCGTTCCCAAATAGGAATTCACTTAGAGGTTTCGAAGTAATTGACGATATTAAAACTGAGGTGGAAGCTGCTTGCAAAGAAACCGTTTCATGTGCTGATATTCTTGCTCTTGCTGCTCGTGATGGCGCCGATTTGGTAATAATTTTAATCCTTATTATTTTAAGTTCAAACTTAGTCTTTTTCTCAATAAAGTGTGTATATATGTAGTTGTGATCTGACGTTAAAATTGCAACTATTTTTCTGTTAAATTTGTTATAGTTTAGACAACTTGATAAGTATATGATATTCAATCCATTATCTTATTATTTGTGTTATATCTATTTTGAAATATTTGATTTATTCTTGACCTTTTCCTGCATGTTTATTTTGCATGCAACTAATAAGTACAAAATAATATTGAAAAGGAAAAATATATTTTTGTATATTCTACAAAATAGAAAGAATAAAAAAATATGTATAATTTTGTCCAAAATGCCTAAACAAAACAAATTTATTATAAAACCAAAAATGTTCGTAAATTTTTTAAAAAGTCATTTCAAACACACAGTTAACGATTTCTTTAATTTTATTATGTAGCTTGGAGGACCATTTGGGATGTACGCTTGGTCGAAGGACTCGAGGACCGCGAGTGAGAGCGAAGCAAACAACAATCTTCCAGCACCAAGCTCCAACCTCTCGACACTAATCTCAATGTTCGCTGTTAAAGGCTTTAACGCCAACGAAATGACAGCTATGTCTGGTGCTCACACCATAGGCATGGGACAATGTCAATTCTTCCGAACTCGGATTTACAATGATACCAACATCAACAGTGCCTTCGCTGCTCAGCGACGAGCTAACTGCCCGCTTAACGGTGGTGACAGTAACTTGGCCCCTCTTGACTCAACCGACATAAAGTTTGACAACAAATATTTCATTGACCTAATTAATCAGTGTGGCTTGTTTCATTCGGACCAAGAACTCTCCAACGGTGGTTCACAAGATGCGTTGGTTCGAACCTATAGTATGAATTCCATTACCTTTAGAAAGGATTTTGAAAATGCAATGATCAAGATGGGGAATCTTAGTCCTGCAAGTGGAACGATTACTGAGATTAGAAAAAATTGCAGGGTCGTGAATTAATTAAACAATAAGAACAAATAAATATATGTCTAATTACAAAATAAGAAAGTTACTTTTTTCAAAGGGAAATAGGATAAAAGTTAAACTTATTTTCTGTTACTTTGTTGGTTTCTATGTGTGTTGTTGCAGAATATTTCTTTTCCAATTGAAGGATTAAATGCCAAAGTACTAATGAAATTTTAATTTACTTTTAGTCCTTTACTCATAAGTCCCTGGTAAATTATATAATTGAAAATAATGGCCTCCTTAATTAATTCATTTTTTTCGGTCCCTCTAATCAAATAAAAAAAATTAAAATCTAAAATTATTTAAAAAGAAATTTGACATAGAGTAAGATATGAGTTTCTTCAACAACATTTTTTTAATGCATGCAAATGTGTCCTTATCCTTATAACAATGTTTAATTAGACAATTTGATGAAATGGACGAACATAAATTTTCAATGCATGCATCTAATTATTTTTGTTTTCATAATTCGCTGAATTGTTGCCTATAACCAAATGACTTTTAAGTTTGAATTTGTTTAAATTATTGTTTGAACTTTTCAACACTACAAGAATAAACATCTTTGTTGACGACCATACGCGTTGGCTTAGACTCACAAACACGTCAACGGTAGTTAATAAGCCAACACACGGAAAACTACCGACAGTGTTGTCGAGAGATAAGCGTTGGGAGAGGATGTCTTAGCGCATAATACACGTCGTCTTCTAATTTTATGTTCTATATGGTTTTTCAATTTTAAACATCACTGTCACTTTGTTTTCGATCTATAAACATTAATAAGAAAATGAAAACGATGTTCTCAAAATAGTGACGTAATTGAAACCCTACCACACAATGTATAGATATTTTGTAAAATTTATCCTAGGTTTATTTAGCAACATGGCCCCACGTGGAAATTAATAAGTCCCAACCTCATTAAAAGTAGAAGAAGAAGATGATGGTGGTGATTATGGCAAACAAAGAAAAGAAAGTAGAACGTAACAGAAAAGAAAACATAACGTAAAAGAAAAGAAAACAGAATCTGTGGCGATGTTGGCGGCGATGTTGGTGAACGTTTTTCTGTCGTCGATCCAATCTGTGTCGAGGAAAGTATCATCGATGTGCTTTTCCTGACATACATGCCGACGTCAAGATAACCTTCCCGACATGTTTTGGGGTTTTTGCCGACATGGAGCTACATTGGAGAAGACCCTATTTCTTATAGTGTTTGTTAGGTAAGGGTAAGTGTAATTTTTGAATGAAATCTGATTGATCACTCTCTGTTTGTCAACCAAATTGTGGTTTTTTTTACAGATTTGGGCATGGACCCCATTATGTCAGTACATATGCAAAACACAAGTAAAATGCTTGACCTAATCACTTGGAGCAAAACACAAATAAAATGCTTGACGAAACACAAGTAAAATGCTTGACGTAATCACCTAGAGTCCACTTTTTAAATTACCATTGGTTCATTTCCATTAGATTGAAATAAGTATGACCAAAGTCCTAACGATTAGGCATGGATAAGTGTTTAATCAAACATTTAAGTGCGATTTCTCTTTAGGTTGATAAAACAACCATAGGGTTTGACATTTTGTATTATTAACTTCGAACTAATTGGTTCAAATTCCCTCACCCCATTCATTAATATAGTATACCTGTGGAAGAAAAGACAAAGAAAAAGAATATTCTAACATCATTATAAATAATTTATTTGTTTAAAGTTGGCCCGACATCAATTAAGAAACACTCCAACTGATCAATACACACATACTTTAGAAAACGAACTTTTTGATGAAATCTAATCATAAAGGCCATCAGTGCCACTAGAGCAAGAATACATCAGCTACCTGCATGAAAAAATTGGGCCTCCAACCATTCAAAAATAAAACTGAATTAGCCTTACAAAAAGTCTTCAAAATTGAAGATAAGAAAGAAATATGAAATCTAAAATGGGGCTGCACTTCACTAGGATCATTATCCCAAAGATATCACAAAATACACAAACCCCTAGTGAGTCATACAAACAAACCTTTCTCACAAAAGGGGTTGGGGTTGGAGGAAAATTTCAATCCAACAAGTTCAAATAAAAAATAACATACCAATAAAAAAAGACAATGAATAAATATTCAGTAATCATAAAAAGTACCTTAATTTGCCTACTTTCTTAAGTCTTATCTCCTTGACCAATTCTCTACAATTCCATATGAAGGATTGTTAGACATCTTTGGCTAATCTTTCTCTTAGTGTACTATCTTAATTCCTAATCCATTTTGATAATCTTGGCTCTTCATTTCAAAAGTTAAAGACCAATGCCACACTTTAATGCAAAATTAAAATATCCTTACAGCTCTATCTGTACCATTTACAGTCCTCCATGTTGTTTTTACCATATACATTAGTATAGCCAACTTTTCTTTTCCAATGACCATGTCCATGGAAAATAATCAAATTCATTAAACAAAAGCATAATCGAATAGGCTAATATTTCTCTTAGTGCATTATATCTCTAACTCTTAATCCACTCTGATAATCTTTATCTAAACATTGACTCTTCAATCCAAAGTTATAGTCGAATGCCACACTTCAATCCAAAATTCAAATATCTTTACTTCTCTATTTGTACCATTTATAGTCATTCATGTTCTTTTTACCATAGTATAGCCAACTTTTCTTTTTCAATGACCATGTCCATGGAAAATAATCAAATTCATTAAACAAAAACTTAATCCAATAGGCTAATCTTTCTCTTAGTGCACTATCTTAACTCTAAATCCATTATGGGAATCTGTTTTCCAAACATTGGCTTTGCATTTCTCCTTGTTGAACAAACTATGTTTGCATGGTTAAACTACATGCCATTTTTCAAACTCCAAACTAGTAACTTTTCATTCACGATAAACTCAAAACAGTTTCTCAAAATCAACTTAATACAACTATGCTCTGAAGTTTTCTTGTTCTTTCCTCAATACCTTCATCCTAAAACCATTCATTGTGTTTAGAATAAACTTATCTTAACTATGTATTTAGTTCCCTTTAAAGTCACCAACACATAACTTAAAACTTGAGCTCTCATATCATCTAACCACTTTACTTTTCTATCTAAGTTGAAGTCTTTACTTTAGCACAAAACAATTTTAACAAATAAAATTCTAAAAGTATTGTTTACAAAATAACTATCCATAAACTCAGTTCAATAAAAAATAAAATAAAACCATAGGCAGAAGCAAATTTTATGAAAACTAGGCCCCCTTATAACGGTCACATATCCTTTTTGTCCCTTGTCGATCTATTTCTCGTATTACCTGTACCATAACAATCTCGTGATCCCGTAGGATGCACATAATCAGTCTTGTGCTCCAAATAACGCACTTATCAGTCTAGTGCCCCTAAAGGATACACAACAAGTGGTGATTCCGTGGGACACCTGCAAGGCACACTACCCCATAGAAAAAGCTAACCATTTCCCCTCAATCATTTTAATAATTCATAACAATCACATCAAATCACAGTTAAAACTATCGACATTTCTCCTTTACAAACACCAGTACACATCACAGTTCAATCAATCATACTAAACATCAATCATATTTAAATTTACATATCAATCAACCCATCTCTGTCCAATTTAACATCTTAAACAGTCAAGTCCAAATGCAGTCCAAGTTGGTTGCCATCCACATATAATTATTTTAGTCCAACAAATATACAGTCAATTTACTCATACCAGTACATAAATCATTCATTAGCATAACGGTTTCTTGAACAAATGAGCATCACCCACCTCACAAATGAGCATCACCCACCTCAGTTAATTCAGCCAACAGTACACTACCTATACTTTAACATAACAATCAACCATCCTCAAATTCAATCAATTCAGTCAATTCCATCAACACATTCCGTTTACATATAACAATTGAGTTCTTTTAATCATTGAAATTTACATATGGTTCCAGTAGTAGAAATCTCTTTATCTTAACATCACTTAAGCTTCCTTAGCAAACTAAAGTGCCATGAACCAACTTAAACATAATTAACCAAAAATCAATCACTTCCTCAAAAAAATACATCCATTCAATTCATCCTATATGTAATTTCCACAACTTACCCAAAAAGTGGAGAATCGAACTCCAACGAAGCTTACGACGAAACTCAAGGATCCTAACACCAATTCACCAATATCGCTTTCAAGAAGAAACATCAATTCGACCAATTAAACAAACATCACACCTCAATGTATTTACTATCAATCATTTCTCAAAACAATGGCAAAGAGAGATGAAAACTCACCTCATCCCTTAAATAAAAATTTTATCCATTTGGCTAATCTCACCATTAGTCAAAGTAAGAAAGTAGAAAAAGAAAATACCAAATTAAAATACAAGAAAAAACACAAGAAATGTGATAAAGGCGGTGATGATTATTGGCTTAGTTTTTAGCAGCGAATGCTACAAAAAAGTATTTATTACCCCATCATACCCTAGTCCGGCTCTAGGGTAATGATGGGTAATACAAACTTCTTGGTACGAACTCTTCTAAACGCTAAATCAATAATCATCACAGCCTTCTCACTTTTCATGTTTTTTTCCTATCTTCAATTTTGGTATTTTCTTTTTCCACTTTCTTACGTTGGCATTTCTCCTTTCCACTTTCTCTTTACGGCCTCAACACTTGATCCAATTTGATAATCCTTTCTCCAAAAGATGGCAACCTATTAGGCCTCTTTTCTTGGTTCCCTTAAATACACCTATTAGGCTTTACAACTTTCTCCACTAATCCTTAAAAAACTTTTAATACTTTAACCTATGCCAATGCGAATCTCCAAATATAACAAACTTCATGTCCAAGCCAAAGCCACAATTGCAAAAACTAAACGGATGCCTCATCTTTGTCCGTCATTTCATCACTTATTTTGTCCAAAAAAAGACAAGAACTCTTCATTCAAAAGTTGAACTTCAATCTCATACTAATCTACTTTATTAGACCGATAGGAACTTTTCTCTTGCACCAATAAACCCAAACCCATTTTATGTTTAGGTTTCATTTACATGAAACTCTTCCAATGAATTACTCCATCATCCACCACACTCTTTGTGTCTTTTCTCCCCTCTTTAAATTCACAATCTCTAATGTTATCTTCTCGTATAAAACATCATGGCAAGTAGTTGCCAATCCTAAAAAGTACCAAAGCTTTTCCATCTTCTTAAACTCTTCATCCAATTTTATACTTCTTTGGTTCCAATTACTCAAATACCATTTATTCTAATGTCTCCTTTCTTTGTTTAGAATGATCTGAAAACTCTTTTCATGATCGGTCCAATTACTCCTTTTCAGAAAATGAGTTTCTCTTGCATTTTGTCAGAAAATCTTGTAGAACCCTAGAAACCATATACCAACGAATCTCACATTTGACCATTTCATTTTTAATTATATACTATACTGTTAATGTTTGGTCTTAGATCAATTTCCACGGTCAATTGTCAGCTACTGAAATAAAGTATCTTAGTTTGTCCATTATATTAGCACTTTAGTGAATTTGCTAATCTTTCTTCACAAAAATGGCAAGAATTCTATCAAAAACTTGGAAGTCCAAAATTTGATACTTTAGTATGAAACTCCTTTATTCACACTTATCTTCCCATCTCCTTACAGATAACCATGGCCTTATACAAACTTATCTCTTTGCCTTCTTCAATACCTAATAAACTCAGCAATTCCATAAGATTGCCCGTTATCTAACTTATAACCAACAGAATTGAACTTTGAATTAGCGCCAATTACCCAAAGAACTTTCATTCAAGTACTTCTTTTAATTAAAAACCTTCATACCTCTTTTTCTAGGTTCCTTTAAATACACCTATTAGGCTTATACGCTTCTCCACTAATCCTTTAAAACTTTTAATACTCAAAACCTTGTGCCAATGAATCTCCAAATATAACAAACTTCATGTCCAAGCGAAAGCCACAACTGCGAAAACCAAACGGATGCCTTATCTCTGTCCATCTTAACATTTCAAAACTTATTTCATCCAAAGAAAGCCAATAACTATTCTTTCAAAAATTGAAGTTCAATCTCATACTAGTCTACCTTATTAGACCAATAGGACATTTCTCTTGCACCAATTAACCCAAAAACTATTTATTTTAGAGTTTCACTTACTTGAAAGTTTTTTTGATGAATTACTCCATCATCCACCGCACTCCATGTTTCTTCTCTACCCTTTTTCATTTTGCAATCTCTAACATTATCTTGTCGTATAAACATGGTGGCAAGTTGTTGCCAAATCCAAAAAACATCAAAGCTTTTCCTTGTTCACAACTCTCCATCCAATTTTATACTTCTTTGGGTCCAACTACCCAAATAACTTTTATTCTAATGTCTTCCTTCTTTGTTTATAATTCTCTCAAAACCCCTTCCAAGATCTGTCCAATTACTCCCTTTAGGAAAATGAGTTTCTCTTGCATTTATAAAAAAAATCTTGTGGATCCCTCAAAACCATAACTGTTTTAGATCACTAGGACTCTTCAACCAACTCTTGGTCCATCTGTTTCAGAAGATTACCTAATAATGAGGAAATATTAGATTTTCAAACCTCGTTGAGTCAGATTTCTTCTTAACAGCCAGCCTCCTTATATTCTAACTTTTCTTTTTGTGTCGTCTATAGTCCCTCCATGTTGTCTTTTTTCAATATCATTTCATTAGCCAAATGACTTTTCGCTATATTCATATCAACGAAAAATCACCATAGAGCTTATAAATAAAACCTTGATCCAATTGGCTAATCTGACTCTTAGTGCACTATTTCAACACTAATTCAAGTTGATAATCATTTCTCAAAACAATGGCAAAGAGATATGAGCACTCACCCATCCCTTAAATAAAAATTTAATCCATTAGGCTAATCTCACCGTTAGTCAAAGTAAGAAAGTAGAAAAAGAAAATACCAAATTAAAATACAAGAAAAAAACAAGAAATTTGATAAAAGCGGTGATGATTATTGGCTTAGTTTTTAGGAGCGAATGCTACAAAAAGTATTTATTTCCCATCATACCCTAGTCCGGCTCTAGGGTAATGATGGGTAATACAAACTTTTTGGTACGAACTCTTCTAAAAGCTAAATCAATAATCATCACAGCCTTCTCACTTCTCATGTTTTTTTCCTATCTTCAATTTTGGTATTTTCTTCTTCTACTTTCTGACTTCAATATTTCCCCCTTTCCACTTTCTCTTTTCCTCCTTTCCACTTTCTCTTTTCCTCCTTTCCACTTTCTCTCCTACTGCTTCAACACTTGATCCAATTTGATAATCCTTTCTTCAAAAGATGGCAACCTATTAGGCCTCTTTTCTTGGTTCCTTTAAATACACATATTAGGCTTACAAGTTTCTCCACCAATCCTTCAAAAACTTTTAATACTCTACCTTCTACCAATGAAAATGTCCAAATATAACCAACTTCATGTCCAAGCCAAAGCCAGAACTGTGAAGAAAATCAAATAGGTGCCCCATCTCTGTCCATCTTAACATTTCATTACTTATTTCATCCAAAGAAGGACAAGAACACTTCATTCAAAAGTCGAACTTCAATCTCATATTAACCTTATTAGACCAAAAGAAACTTTACTCCTGCACCAATTAACCCAAGCACTTGTTATTTTAGAGTTTCATTTACTAAAAATCTTTTCAATGAATTACTCCATGATCCACCACACTCCATGTGCTTTTCCCCTCTTTAAATTCATAATTTCTCCTATAAGATATCACGGCAATTTGGCAAATCTTAAAAGTATCATGTTTCTCCAAGTTGTGAACTCTCCATCCAATTTTATACTCCTTTATCCAAAGAATGTCTAGACCTCACCAAACGCCAAAACGTGGAAGTACAATCATATAGTTGAATAATAGAAAATTCTTTTATTATAACTTATTTTCCTTATGTAACATAACGATTCAACCCAACAAATCCAAAACCTTTTCTGTTAATATTGTGTACAATCAAACTTTTCTCTTCAACTATTCTTTTTTAGACTTGTGAGTTTCTTAACATTTAAAATCCAAAATCATAAAAATGTATCTTCAATTCCAAAAAACTCCTGAATAAATATTAATTTGTACCCTCATATTTGAAAACCAAATGGAATGCTCAAGTCCATTTTATTCCAAACAAATTCTTCAAATAATACTTCAATTTTCAGTTTTGATATTGATTTAAATAAATACTCTTGATCCACCATATACTTCCGTATCTCTTTTCCTTTAGCATATAATCTTGAATTCTAACATCATTTTTCGTGAAAATTGTAGCCAATTATAAGAAAGTACCTTAATTTGTCCATTTTCTCAACTCTTCATCCAATTGTTTAATGTTTCATCGAATAGAACGCTTCCATAAAAAATAGGAGTCCAATATCATACCATATACTAATCCATAATTCTCTAATTGTACTTATCTTCCTCCCACATTACATACATAACACTTCAACTCAACAAGTGACCAAATACGATGCAACTTTTCTTCGCTTCCAATTACCCAAATACCTTTTCTTCTAATGCCTCCTTTCTTTGTTTAGAACTGTCTCAAACCTCTTTCCATCATATGTCCAATTACTCCTTTTAGGAGAATGAGTTTCTCTTGCACTTATCCAAGAATATTGTTGAACCATAAATACCATATACCAATGAATCTCCATGTGACTTTTTCATTCTTAATGGCACACTCTAATGTTATCGTCAGGTCTCAAATCAATCTCCATAGCCAATTGTCAGCTACTCAAAGAAAGTAGCTTAGTTTGTCCATTTCATTAGCACTTCAATGAGTTTGCTAATCTTTCTTCCAAAGAATGACAAGAAATCTATCAAAAACTTGAAGTCCAATATCGTACTTTAATTTGAAATTCCCTTATTCAAACTTATCTTCCTATCTACTTGAAGATAATCATTCTCTTATTCAACTTATCTTTGGGTCTCCTTTAATACCTAACAAACTCAGCAATTCCATAAGATTGCCCCTTATCTAGCTTATAACCAACAGAATCTAACTTTGCACTTGCACCAATTACCCGAAAGAATTTTTATTCAAGTACTCCCTTTAATTAAAAACCTTCAGACCTCTTTTCTTAGTTTGTCCATTTCATTAGTCAAGTCTCAAATCAATCTCCATAGCCAATTGTCAGCTACTCAAAGAAAGTATCTTAGTTTGTCCATTTCATTAGCACTTCAATGAGTTTGCTAATCTTTCTTCCAAAGAATGACAAGAAATCTATCAAAAACTTGAAGTCCGAAATCGTACTTTAATTTGAAATTCCCTTATTCAAACTTATCTTCCTATCTACTTGAAGATAATCATTCTCTTATTCAACTTATCTTTGGGTCTCCTTTAATACCTAACAAACTCAGCAATTCCATAAGATTGCCCCTTATCTAGCTTATAACCAACAGAATCTATCTTTGCACTTGCACCAATTACCCGAAAGAATTTTTATTCAAGTACTCCCTTTAATTAAAAACCTTCAGACCTCTTTTCTTGGTTCCTTTAAAAACACCTATTAGGCTTATAAGTTTCTTCACCAATCCTTCAAAAACTTTTAATACTCAAAACATATATATTATTATTTATTTTAAAATTAGAGTTCAATGCTCCATTCCTAACCACTAAGACAATAAAGGATGTTATAATTTCATTCCTTGCTCATCAACTTCTCTCAAACCCGTCTTTACAATCAGTCCTACTATTTGACTCACCTACTCTTTGAAACAAAAACACTATATATATCGACAAAGAACACATAAAAACAAAACAAAGATATTCCCATGAAGCAATATTTAAAACAGTTCTGTATATGTATAAAATAATCCTAGGTAGTTTATCATAAACAAACAATTTCCTACGACTACGAAGCAAAGCTATTCAGTCATTAAACTTCTAACAAAACCACTGAAAATGTTCAAGTCGAATGTCACACTTCAATTCAAAACTCAAATATCTTGACTTCTCTATTTGTGCCATTTATAGTCCTCCATTTATTTTTACCAATTACATTAGTATAGCCAACTTTTCTTTTTCCAATAACCACGTCCATGGGAAATCACCAAATTTGTTAAATAAAAACTAAAAATCCAATTGGCTAGTCTTTCTCTTAGTGCACTATCTTAACTCTTAATCCATTATGATAATCTTTTCTCTAAACATTGACTCTTCATTCCAAAAGTTAAAAGCCAATGTCACACTTCAATCCAAAAATCAAATGTCCTTACTTCTCTATTTGTGTCATTTATGATCTTCTATGTTCTTTTTACCAATATTGCAATAGTATGGCCCAGTTTTCTTTTTCCAATAACCATGTACATGGCAAATCACCAAATTCGTTTAATTAAAACTTAATTCAATTGGCTAATATTTCTCTTAGTGCACTATCTTAACTCTTAATCCATTTTGATAATCTTTTCTCTGAACATTGGCTCTTCATTCCAAAAGTTGAAGTCCAATGCCACACTTAAATGCAAAACTCAAATATCCTTACTTCTCTATTTGTCCCATTTATAGTCCTCCATGTTCTTTTTATACTTTAGTATAAAATTCCTTTATTCAAACTTATCTTCCCATCTCCTTACATAATCATGGCCTTATACAAACTTATCTTCCTGCCTTCTTCAATACCTAACAAACTAAGCAATTCCATAAGATTGCCCGTAATCAGCTTATAATAAACAGAATCGAACCAGCATTAGCGTTAATTACCCAAAGATCTTTCATTCAAGTACTTCCTTTAATTAAAAACCTCCATACTTCTTTTTTTGGTTCCATTAGATACACCTATTAGGCTTATACGCTTCTCCACCAATCCTTCAAAACTTTTAATACTCCAAAACCTTGTGCCAATGAATCTCCACAAATATAACAAACTTCATGTCCAAGCGAAAGCCACTACTCCGAAAACCAAATGGATACCTTATCTCTGTCCATCTTAACATTTCGTAACTTATTTCATCCAAAGAAAGCAAATAACTCTTCATTCAAAAATTTAAGTTCAATCTCATCCGACACCTTATTACACCAATGGGACCTTTCTCTTGCACAAATTAACCCAAAAGCAGAGAGGATAGTTCTTTTAATTCTCTTCTTGGTTTTTCGTACTTTTCATTCTGAAATTGATCTATTCCTTACTGCAATCGTTGAAGTTTATATCCATACAATACGAACACAACTTGGTGATCTATCATAATCCAATTGACTAATCTTACAATTAAGGAACTATTTTAACACTTAATTCATCGTAATCCTTTCTCCAAGCATTGGCTCTTCATTCCAAAAGTTAAAAGTCCAAATGCCACACTTCAATCCAAAACTCAAATATCGAACTATTTTAACACTTAATTCATCGTAATCCTTTCTCCAAGCATTGGCTCTTCATTCCAAAAGTTAAAGTCCAAATGCCACACTTCAATCCAAAACTCAAATATCCTTACTTCTTTATTTGTTTCCTTTATAGTCCTCCATGTTCTTTTTACCAATTATATTAGTATAGCCAACATTTCTTCTTCCACTAACCATATCCATGGCAAATCACCAAATTCCTTAAACAAAATCCTAAATCCAAATGGCTAATCTTTCTCGTAGTGCACTATCTTAACTCTAAATCCATTATGGTAATCTGTTTTCAAAACAAGTAATCTGTTTTCAAAACATTGGCTCTTCATTCCAAAAGTTAAAAGTTGAATGTCACACATCAATCAAAAAATCAAATATCCTTACTTCTATATTTGTGCCTTTTATGGTCCTTCATGTTCTTTATACCAATTACATTAGTATAGCCAACTTTTCTTGTTCCAATAATCATGTCAACAACAAATCACCAAATTCGTTAAATAAAAACTTAATCCAATTGGCTAATCTTCCTCTTAGTGCACTATCTTTAACTCTTAATTCATTCTGATAATCTTTTCTCGAAACAATGGTTATTCATTCCAAAAGTTAAAATTGAATAACACTTAACAATCCAAAACTCAAATATCCTTACTTCTCTATTTGTGCCATTTCTGGTCCTCCACGTTCTTTTTGCCAATTACATTAGTTCAGCAAACTTTTCTTTTTCCAATAACCATATCCATGGAAATCACCAAATTTGTTAAATAAATCCACACTTCTATATTTGTGTCGATTATAGTCCTCCATGTTCTTTTTACAATTTACTTTAGTATAGCCAACTTTTTTTTCCAACAACCATGTCCATTGGAAATCACCAAATTCGTTAAACAAAAACTTAATCTATTCACAATTTAAATGCATAATCTCAGCACAAATCCATTTTGATATTTCTTTCTCAAAACAATTGGCTAGAGTTCTTTAATCCAAAACTTGAATCTCAACGTCACACTTCAATCCAAAACTCTTATATTCTAACTTTTCTTTTTGTGTCGTCTATAGTCCTCCATGTTGTCTTTTTTCAATATCATTTCATTAGCCAAATGACTTTTCGCTATATTCATATCAACGAAAAATTACCATAGAGCTTAAATAAAACCTTGATCCAATTGGCTAATATGACTCTTAGTGCACTATTTCAACACTAATTCAAGTTGATAATCATTTCTCAAAACAATGGCAAAGAGAACTCACCTCATCCCTTAAATAAAAATTTTATCCATTTGGCTAATCTCACCATTAGTCAAAGTAAGAAAGTAGAAAAAGAAAATAACAAATTAAAATACAAGAAAAAACAAGAAATGTGTTAAAAGCGGTGATGATTATTGGCTTAGTTTTTAGCAGCGAATGCTACAAAAAAGTATTTAGTACCCATCATACCCTAGTCCGGCTCTAGGGTAATGATGGGTAATACAAACTTCTTGGTACGAACTCTTCTAAACGCTAAATCAATAATCATCACAGACTTCTCACTTTTCATGTTTTTTTCCTATCTTTAATTTTGATATTTTCTTTTTCCACTTTCTTACATTGGCATTTCCCCTTTCCACTTTCTCTTTACGGCCTCGACACTTGATCCAATTTGATAATCCTTTCTCCAAAAGATGGCAACCTATTAGGCCTCTTTTCTTGGTTCCTTAAATACACCTATTAGGCTTTACAACTTTCTCCACTAATCCTTAAAAAACTTTTAATACTTTAACCTATGCCAATGCGAATCTCCAAATATAACAAACTTCATGTCCAAGCCAAAGCCACAATTGCAAAAACTAAACGGATGCCTCATCTTTGTCCGTCATTTCATCACTTATTTTGTCCAAAAAAAGACAAGAACTCTTCATTCAAAAGTTGAACTTCAATCTCATACTAATCTACTTTATTAGACCGATAGGAACTTTTCTCTTGCACCAATAAACCCAAACCCATTTTATGTTTAGGTTTCATTTACATGAAACTCTTCCAATGAATTACTCCATCATCCACCACACTCTTTGTGTCTTTTCTCCCCTCTTTAAATTCACAATCTCTAATGTTATCTTCTCGTATAAAACATCATGGCAAGTAGTTGCCAATCCTAAAAAGTACCAAAGCTTTTCCATCTTCTTAAACTCTTCATCCAATTTTATACTTCTTTGGTTCCAATTACTCAAATACCTTTTATTCTAATGTCTCCTTTCTTTGTTTAGAATGATCTGAAAACTCTTTTCATGATCGGTCCAATTACTCCTTTTCAGAAAATGAGTTTCTCTTGCATTTTGTCAGACAATCTTGTAGAACCCTAGAAACCATATACCAACGAATCTCACATTTGACCATTTCATTTTTAATTATATACTATACTGTTAATGTTTTGGACTTAGATCAATTTCCACGGTCAATTGTCAGCTACTGAAATAAAGTATCTTAGTTTGTCCATTTATTAGCACTTTAGTGAATTTGCTAATTTCTTCCAAAAATGGCAAGAAATCTATCAAAAACTTGAAGTCGAAATCGTACTTTTATTTGAAATTCCCTTATTCAAATTATCTTCCTATCTACTTGAAGATAATCATTCTCTTATTCAACTTATCTTTTGGTCTCTTTAATACCTAACAAACTCAGCAATTCCATAAGATTGCCTTATCTAGCTTATAACCAACAGAATCTATCTTTGCACTTGCACCAATTACCCGAAAGAATTTTTATTCAAGTACTCCTTTAATTAAAAACCTTCAGACCTCTTTTCTTGGTTCTTTTAAAAAACCTATTAGTTTATAAGTTTCTTCACAATCCTTCAAAAACTTTTAATACTCAAAACATATATATTTATTATTTATTTTAAAATTAGAGTTCAATGCTCCATTCCTAACCACTAAGACATAAAGGATGTTATAATTTCATTCCTTGCTCATCAATCTCTCAACCCGTCTTACAATCAGTCCTACTATTTGACTCACCTACTCTTTGAAACAAAAACACATATATATATCGACAAAGAACACATAAAAACAAAACAAAGATATTCCATGAAGCAATATTTAAAACAGTTCTGTATATGTATAAAATAATCCTAGGTAGTTTATCATAAACAAACAATTTCCTACGACTACGAAGCAAAGCTATTCAGTCATTAAACTTCTAACAAAACCACTGAAATGTTCAAGTCGAATGTCACACTTCAATTCAAAACTCAAATATCTTGACTTCTCTATTTGTGCCATTTATAGTCCTCCATTTATTTTTACCAATTACATTAGTATAGCCAACTTTTCTTTTTCCAATAACCACGTCCATGGGAAATCACCAAATTTGTTAAATAAAAACTAAAAATCCAATTGGCTAGTCTTTCTCTTAGTGCACTATCTTAACTCTTAATCCATTATGATAATCTTTTCTCTAAACATTGACTCTTCATTCCAAAAGTTAAAAGCCAATGTCACACTTCAATCCAAAAATCAAATGTCCTTACTTCTCTATTTGTGTCATTTATGATCTTCTATGTTCTTTTTTACCAATATTGCAATAGTATGGCCCAGTTTTCTTTTCCAATAACCATGTACATGGCAAATCACCAAATTCGTTTAATTAAAACTTAATTCAATTGGCTAATATTTCTCTTAGTGCACTATCTTAACTCTTAATCCATTTTGATAATCTTTTCTCTGAACATTGGCTCTTCATTCCAAAAGTTGAAGTCCAATGCCACACTTAAATGCAAAACTCAAATATCCTTACTTCTCTATTTGTCCCATTTATAGTCCTCCATGTTCTTTTTATATTTAGTATAAATTCCTTTATTCAAACTTATCTTCCCATCTCCTTACATAATCATGGCCTTATACAAACTTATCTTCCTGCCTTCTTCAATACCTAACAAACTAAGCAATTCCATAGATTGCCCGTAATCAGCTTATAATAAACAGAATCGAACCAGCATTAGCGTTAATTACCCAAAGATCTTTCATTCAAGTACTTCCTTTAATTAAAAACCTCCATACTTCTTTTTTTGGTTCCATTAGATACACCTATTAGGCTTATACGCTTCTCCACCAATCCTTCAAAACTTTTAATACTCCAAAACCTTGTGCCAATGAATCTCCACAAATATAACAAACTTCATGTCCAAGCGAAAGCCACTACTCCGAAAACCAAATGGATACCTTATCTCTGTCCATCTTAACATTTCGTAACTTATTTCATCCAAAGAAAGCAAATAACTCTTCATTCAAAATTTAAGTTCAATCTCATCCGACACCTTATTACACCAATGGGACCTTTCTCTTGCACAAATTAACCAAAAGCAGAGAGGATAGTTCTTTTAATTCTCTTCTTGTTTTTCGTACTTTTCATTCTGAAATTGATCTATTCCTTACTGCAATCGTTGAAGTTTATATCCATACAATACGAACACAACTTGGTGATCTATATAATCCAATTGACTAATCTTACAATTAAGGAACTATTTTAACACTTAATTCATCGTAATCCTTCTCCAAGCATTGGCTCTTCATTCCAAAGTTAAAAGTCCAAATGCCACACTTCAATCAAAACTCAAATATCGAACTATTTTAACACTTAATTCATCGTAATCCTTTCTCCAAGCATTGGCTCTTCATTCCAAAAAGTTAGTCCAAATGCCACACTTCAATCCAAACTCAAATATCCTTACTTCTTTATTTGTTTCCTTTTAGTCCTCCATGTTCTTTTTACCAATTATATTAGTATAGCCAACATTTCTTCTTCACTAACCATATCCATGGCAAATCACCAAATTCCTTAAACAAAATCCTAAATCCAAATGGCTAATCTTTCTCGTAGTGCACTATCTTAACTCTAAATCCATTATGGTAATCTGTTTTCAAAACAAGTAATCTGTTTTCAAAACATTGGCTCTTCATTCAAAAAGTTAAAAGTTGAATGTCACACATCAATCAAAAAATCAAATATCCTTACTTCTATATTTGTGCCTTTTATGGTCCTTCATGTTCTTTATACCAATTACATTAGTATAGCCAACTTTTCTTGTTCCAATAATCATGTCAACAACAAATCACCAAATTCGTTAAATAAAAACTTAATCCAATTGGCTAATCTTCTCTTAGTGCACTATCTTTAACTCTTAATTCATTCTGATAATCTTTTCTCGAAACAATGGTTATTCATTCCAAAAGTTAAAATTGAATAACACTTAACAATCCAAAACTCAAATATCCTTACTTCTCTATTTGTGCCATTTCTGGTCCTCCACGTTCTTTTTGCCAATTACATTAGTTCAGCAAACTTTTCTTTTTCCAATAACCATATCCATGGAAATCACCAAATTTGTTAAATAAATCCACACTTCTATATTTGTGTCGATTATAGTCCTCCATGTTCTTTTTACAATTTACTTTAGTATAGCCAACTTTTTTTTCCAACAACCATGTCCATTGGAAATCACCAAATTCGTTAAACAAAAACTTAATCTATTCACAATTTAAATGCATAATCTCAGCACAAATCCATTTTGATATTTCTTTCTCAAAACAATTGGCTAGAGTTCTTTAATCCAAAACTTGAATCTCAACGTCACACTTCAATCCAAAACTCTTATATTCTAACTTTTCTTTTGTGTGTCGTCTATAGTCCTCCATGTGTCTTTTTTCAATATCATTTCATTAGCAAATGACTTTTCGCTATATTCATATCAACGAAAAATTACCATAGAGCTTAAATAAAACCTTGATCCAATTGGCTAATATGACTCTTAGTGCACTATTTCAACACTAATTCAAGTTGATAATCATTTCTCAAAACAATGGCAAAGAGAACTCACCTCATCCCTTAAATAAAAATTTTATCCATTTGGCTAATCTCACCATTAGTCAAAGTAAGAAAGTAGAAAAAGAAAAAACAAATTAAAATACAAGAAAAAACAAGAAATGTGTTAAAAGCGGTGATGATTATTGGCTTAGTTTTTAGCAGCGAATGCTACAAAAAAGTATTTAGTACCCATCATACCCTAGTCCGGCTCTAGGGTAATGATGGGTAATACAAACTTCTTGGTACGAACTCTTCTAAACGCTAAATCAATAATCATCACAGACTTCTCACTTTTCATGTTTTTTTCCTATCTTTAATTTTGATATTTTCTTTTTCCACTTTCTTACATTGGCATTTCCCCTTTCCACTTTCTCTTTACGGCCTCGACACTTGATCCAATTTGATAATCCTTTCTCCAAAAGATGGCAACCTATTAGGCCTCTTTTCTTGGTTCCCTTAAATACACCTATTAGGCTTTACAACTTTCTCCACTAATCCTTAAAAAACTTTTAATACTTTAACCTATGCCAATGCGAATCTCCAAATATACAAACTTCATGTCCAAGCCAAAGCCACAATTGCAAAAACTAAACGGATGCCTCATCTTTGTCCGTCATTTCATCACTTATTTTGTCCAAAAAAAGACAAGAACTCTTCATTCAAAAGTTGAACTTCAATCTCATACTAATCTACTTTATTAGACCGATAGGAACTTTTCTCTTGCACCAATAAACCCAAACCCATTTTATGTTTAGGTTTCATTTACATGAAACTCTTCCAATGAATTACTCCATCATCCACCACACTCTTTGTGTCTTTTCTCCCCTCTTTAAATTCACAATCTCTAATGTTATCTTCTCGTATAAAACATCATGGCAAGTAGTTGCCAATCCTAAAAAGTACCAAAGCTTTTCCATCTTCTTAAACTCTTCATCCAATTTTATACTTCTTTGGTTCCAATTACTCAAATACCTTTTATTCTAATGTCTCCTTTCTTTGTTTAGAATGATCTGAAAACTCTTTTCATGATCGGTCCAATTACTCCTTTTCAGAAAATGAGTTTCTCTTGCATTTTGTCAGACAATCTTGTAGAACCCTAGAAACCATATACCAACGAATCTCACATTTGACCATTTCATTTTTAATTATATACTATACTGTTAATGTTTGGACTTAGATCAATTTCCACGGTCAAATTGTCAGCTACTGAAATAAAGTATCTTAGTTTGTCCATTATATTAGCACTTTAGTGAATTTGCTAATCTTTCTTCACAAAAATGGCAAGAATTCTATCAAAAACTTGGAAGTCCAAAATTTGATACTTTAGTATGAAACTCCTTTATTCACACTTATCTTCCCATCTCCTTACGGATAACCATGGCCTTATACAAACTTATCTCTTTGCCTTCTTCAATACCTAATAAACTCAGCAATTCCATAAGATTGCCCGTTATCTAACTTATAACCAACAGAATTGAACTTTGAATTAGCGCCAATTACCCAAAGAACTTTCATTCAAGTACTTCTTTTAATTAAAAACCTTCATACCTCTTTTTCTAGGTTCCTTTAAATACACCTATTAGGCTTATACGCTTCTCCACTAATCCTTTAAAACTTTTAATACTCAAAACCTTGTGCCAATGAATCTCCAAATATAACAAACTTCATGTCCAAGCGAAAGCCACAACTGCGAAAACCAAACGGATGCCTTATCTCTGTCCATCTTAACATTTCAAAACTTATTTCATCCAAAGAAAGCCAATAACTATTCTTTCAAAAATTGAAGTTCAATCTCATACTAGTCTACCTTATTAGACCAATAGGACCTTTCTCTTGCACCAATTAACCCAAAAACTATTTATTTTAGAGTTTCACTTACTTGAAAGTTTTTTTGATGAATTACTCCATCATCCACCGCACTCCATGTTTCTTCTCTACCCTTTTTCATTTTGCAATCTCTAACATTATCTTGTCGTATAAACATGGTGGCAAGTTGTTGCCAAATCCAAAAAACATCAAAGCTTTTCCTTGTTCACAACTCTCCATCCAATTTTATACTTCTTTGGGTCCAACTACCCAAATAACTTTTATTCTAATGTCTTCCTTCTTTGTTTATAATTCTCTCAAAACCCCTTCCAAGATCTGTCCAATTACTCCCTTTAGGAAAATGAGTTTCTCTTGCATTTATAAAAAAATCTTGTGGATCCCTCAAAACCATAACTGTTTTAGATCACTAGGACTCTTCAACCAACTCTTGGTCCATCTGTTTCAGAAGATTACCTAATAATGAGGAAATATTAGATTTTCAAACCTCGTTGAGTCAGATTTCTTCTTAACAGCCAGCCTCCTTATATTCTAACTTTTCTTTTTGTGTCGTCTATAGTCCCTCCATGTTGTCTTTTTTCAATATCATTTCATTAGCCAAATGACTTTTCGCTATATTCATATCAACGAAAAATCACCATAGAGCTTATAAATAAAACCTTGATCCAATTGGCTAATCTGACTCTTAGTGCACTATTTCAACACTAATTCAAGTTGATAATCATTTCTCAAAACAATGGCAAAGAGATATGAGCACTCACCCCATCCCTTAAATAAAAATTTAATCCATTAGGCTAATCTCACCGTTAGTCAAAGTAAGAAAGTAGAAAAAGAAAATACCAAATTAAAATACAAGAAAAAAACAAGAAATTTGATAAAAGCGGTGATGATTATTGGCTTAGTTTTTAGGAGCGAATGCTACCAAAAAGTATTTATTTCCCATCATACCCTAGTCCGGCTCTAGGTAATGATGGGTAATACAAACTTTTTGGTACGAACTCTTCTAAAAGCTAAATCAATAATCATCACAGCCTTCTCACTTTTCATGTTTTTTTCCTATCTTCAATTTTGGTATTTTCTTCTTCTACTTTCTTACTTCAATATTTCCCCCTTTCCACTTTCTCTTTTCCTCCTTTCCTACTGCTTCAACACTTGATCCAATTTGATAATCCTTTCTTCAAAAGATGGCAACCTATTAGGCCTCTTTTCTTGGTTCCTTTAAATACACATATTAGGCTTACAAGTTTCTCCACTAATCCTTCAAAAACTTTTAATACTCTACCTTCTACCAATGAAAATGTCCAAATATAACCAACTTCATGTCCAAGCCAAAGCCAGAACTGTGAAGAAAATCAAATAGGTGCCCCATCTCTGTCCATCTTAACATTTCATTACTTATTTCATCCAAAGAAGGACAAGAACACTTCATTCAAAAGTCGAACTTCAATCTCATATTAACCTTATTAGACCAAAAGAAACTTTACTCCTGCACCAATTAACCCAAGCACTTGTTATTTTAGAGTTTCATTTACTAAAAATCTTTTCAATGAATTACTCCATGATCCACCACACTCCATGTGCTTTTCCCTCTTTAAATTCATAATTTCTCCTATAAGATATCACGGCAATTTGGCAAATCTTAAAAGTATCATGTTTCTCCAAGTTGTGAACTCTCCATCCAATTTTATACTCCTTTATCCAAAGAATGTCTAGACCTCACCAAACGCCAAAACGTGGAAGTACAATCATATAGTTGAATAATAGAAAATTCTTTTATTATAACTTATTTTCCTTATGTAACATAAGGATTCAACCCAACAAATCCAAAACCTTTTCTGTTAATATTGTGTACAATCAAACTTTTCTCTTCAACTATTCTTTTTTAGACTTGTGAGTTTCCTAACATTTAAAATCCAAAATCATAAAAATGTATCTTCAATTCCAAAAAACTCCTGAATAAATATTAATTTATACCCTCATATTTGAAAACCAAATGGAATGCTTCAATTCCAAACAAATTTTTCGCATAATACTTCAATTTTCAGTTTTGATATTGATTTAAATAAATACTCTTGATCCACCATATACTTCCGTATCTCTTTTCCTTTAGCATATAATCTTCCTTCAAAGAATGACAAGAAATCTATCAAAAACTTGAAGTCCAATATCGTACTTTAATTTGAAATTCCCTTATTCAAACTTATCTTCCTATCTACTTGAAGATAATCATTCTCTTATTCAACTTATCTTTGGTCTCCTTTAATACCTAACAAACTCAGCAATTCCATAAGATTGCCCTTATCTAGCTTATAACCAACAGAATCTAACTTTGCACTTGCACCAATTACCCGAAAGATTTTTTATTCAAGTACTCCTTTAATTAAAACCTTCAGACCTCTTTTCTTGGTTCCTTTAAAAACACCTATTAGGCTTATAAGTTTCTTCACCAATCCTTCAAAAACTTTTAATACTCAAAACATTTATATTATTTATTTCTTTTTAAATTAGAGTTCAATGCTCCATTCCTAACCACTAAGACAAAAAGGATGTTATAATTTCATTCCTTGCTCATCAGCTTTTCTCAAACCCGTCTCTACAATCAGTCCTCCTATTTGACTCACCTACTCTTTGAAACAAAAACACTATATCTATCGACTACGAAGCAATATTTAAAACAATTCTGTATATGTATAAAATAATCCTAGGTAGTTTATCATAAACAAACAATTTCCTACGACTACGAAGCAAAGCTATTAAGTCATTAAAACTTCTAACAAAACCACTGAAAATGTATATTCATGGAATTTCATCAATTTAAATTCACTTACAGCAGAAGAAGCTTACACTTTTTCCAGACCCTGTCTTTTACTCCTCAGCTAACCAAGTTTATTCTTCTACCTGTAAAAGAAAACATAATGTAAAGAATATGTCTAAAAGTAAGAATTTGTAAAACTTAATTATGAGAAAATAAAACAAGATGTGTCCTTCTTAGGCAAATTAAACCAGTGAACAGGAAAAGAAAACACCCTAATTGGAAAAATCCTTAATCGGAATAGATGCCTACCGTAAGATTTCATCTAGGAAAACACTCTCCGTCCGCCAGATTGCATTGCGTGAAGAGAGAAGAACTTGTAAACTTAATTATGAGAAAATAAAACAAGATGAGTCCATCATAGGTAAATTAAACCAGTGAACAAAAGAAGAAAAAAAATCCTAATTCGAAAAATCCATAATCGGAATATAGACGCCTACCGTAAGATTTCATCTAGGAAAACAATCTCCGTCGTCTGGATTGCATTGCCTGAAGAAGAGAGGAGAACCTGTAAACTTAATTATGAGAAAATAAAACAAGATCTGTCCATCATAGGTAAATTAAACCAGTGAACAAAAGAAGAATATAGACGCCTACCGTAAGATTTCATCTAGGAAAACAATCTCCGTCGTCTGGATTGCATTGCCTGAAGAAGAGAGGAGAACCTGCAAACTTAATTATAAGAAAATAAAACAAGATCTGTCCATCATAGGTATATTAAACCAGTGAACAAAAGAAGAATATAGACGCCTACCGTAAGATTTCATCTAGGAAAACAATCTCCGTCGTCTGGATTGCATTGCCTGAAGAAGAGAGGAGAACCTGCAAACTTAATTATAAGAAAATAAAACAAGATCTGTCCATCATAGGTATATTAAACCAGTGAACAAAAGAAGAATATAGACGCCTACCGTAAGATTTCATCTAGGAAAACAATCTCCGTCGTCTGGATTGCATTGCCTGAAGAAGAGAGGAGAACCTGTAAACTTAATTATAAGAAAATAAAACAAGATCTGTCCATCATAGGTATATTAAACCAGTGAACAAAAGAAAAAAAAAAACCTAATTCGAAAAATCCTTAATCGGATTATAGACGCCTACCGTAAGATTTCATCTAGGAAAACAATCTCCGTCGTCTGGATTGCATTGCCTGAAGAAGAGAGGAGAACCTGTAAACTTAATTATGAGAAAATAAAACAAGATCTGTCCATCATAGGTAAATTAAACCAGTGAACAAAAGAAAAAAAAAACCCTAATTCGAAAAATCCTTAATCGGAATATAGACGCCTACCGTAAGATTTCATCTAGGAAAACAATCTCCGTCGTCTGGATTGCATTGCCTGAAGAAGAGAGGAGAACCTGTAAACTTAATTATGAGAAAATAAAACAAGATCTGTCCATCATAGGTAAATTAAACCAGTGAACAAAAGAAAAAAAAAACCCTAATTCGAAAAATCCTTAATCGGAATATAGACGCCTACCGTAAGATTTCATCTAGGAAAACAATCTCCGTCGTCTGGATTGCATTGCCTGAAGAAGAGAGAAGAACCTGTAAACTTAATTATGAGAAAATAAAACAAGATCTGTCCTTCATATGTAAAATAAACCAGTGAACAGAAAAAAGAAAAACCCTAATTCAAAAAATCCTTAATCGGAATAGAGACGCCTACCATAAGATTTCATTTAGGAAAAAAATCTCCGTCTGCCGGTTGCATTGCCTGAAGAAGAGAGTAGAGAGTGGAGAAGAAAATAGGAACTGAAACAAGCGCCGGGAGATTGGTGCCTTTTGACCGTGGAAGAGAGAGCAACGGCTGTTTTATTTTCTTGTGGAGAAAGAAGCCTCTCGAGCAGAAGTATTTAAAAAAGACTTGAAGTGTTCCAAAGTATTTCAAAAGCTATTGGGCTATTGGGCTATTGGGCTATTGGACCATTGGTTGGTGTGTTTCCAAGGCCTCCTTGTATGGTGGGTGCTAGAATGAGTCCATGAGCCTAAATGTGCAACTAATTGCTTCATCTTTCCTACATTTGTTTTTGGACCTTTATCATTGTATACATATTAAAATCTTTTGTTTAAAAGAAAATTAGTAATGTATCATGTTGTCATGTATTGCATAGGGGAAAAACCTTCTCTAAACCCCTAACAATTGGTTTTTTACTTTTGAACAAAGTGACATATTATAAAAAAATTATATCAACAAGCGTTTTCATTTTGAGATCATATCCTTCTTTGGAATTTTTTGTGACACAATTTCATATAATTCTAACTGACATTGAAGTAAAAAGTACAAGTTCTATATTATTGAACTATGTTCGTGTTGTTCATAATTTTACCGTGTATAAATACATAATTAGTTTTTAAACTCAATTAAAATATATGTTTGCATTTTGGAATCCATAATTATTTTAAACTTTTAATTTTTTTTTCTTAAAATTTAAAAGTTTTTAAAAATTAGCTAACATTCTCTATAAATATAAACTTTTAAAATGTATATTCTGTTTCCTAATTTTTTTAATTTATTTTAGTTTGTCACTCTTTGATTTTTCTCCCTAACCTTGAAGGTTCGATTATCCTTCCTTGTAATGAAAAAGTTTGTTTTAGTTCCAACCTCTAAACTTAAAAGAAAAAAAAAAAATCATTTGTGATTTACTACGTTGCTTTTCTTTCTAAAGTTCTCTTTCTTCAATGGTTGCTTTTCATAACTTCTTGACCGACATCATTGATTTGTTAAAACTAAAAAAAAAAGTTAATTTTTTTAAACGGGTTTAGCTCAAATTTAATTGGTACGTTATTTCATTCTAGACATGAGAGATTTGACCTCACGTCTTCACAACTCAAAACAATAATAATTATATCAACTTTTTTAAATTACGAAAGTCAAAACAAATATTTTAAAGTCTCAAAACTAAATTAAAATAAAAACTCATGTATTGTCACCTATTATTTTACAACTTGAATAACTATCTCTCTACTCATAAATATTGGTAATAAACCACGCAAACCTCTATACTGATTATTTACTATCTACGTTGTTCGAAGATTATATTATGTAAAGAAATATACGCAAACATTAAAGACTAAACACATGTACTTAGCTTATATCATCCATGACATAGTTATTATTACAACGAACAAGTCTAATATGAAGTGTATATGTGTAACTAGAAAATCTTATAGTCATTTTCAAAGTGACCTAAGCTATTGTCATTGTCATAAATCATAATTGTAGGTTGAAATTACCAATCATTGACTTGGCCCCAAATTGGTCTCTCAATAGTCGGTGGTCATTTTCATAGAACTTTCCTATACACACTAACATAATACCCATCTCAATTTTTCCACTCTCTTCTCTAAAGTCTAAAGAGTTGATCTTCTATCATCCAATCCTTTAAACAAATGCTTTAATTTCATATCGTCTGGTTCCGTGTACTTCAAGTTCCATTTGGTTCATTGTGATGTTTATTTTCATTTTTATATTTTTAATTTTAGTTCATCTTATCTTTGTACTCTTAAGTTGGTGATCGTTTTAGTTCGTCCATTATTGTTTTTAGGTCAATGAGTATAATGAAGAAAATAAACCAAAAGTATAACAACCAAAGTATTTTATTTATTTTTAATTGTCTTTGAATTTAAAAAGTTGTTAGGAAAAATACCTCTTGATTTGTTTTTCGTTAAAATGAAAAACGAAAACTGATGTGTAAATTTTAAAAAACGTATGCAATATAATATACGAGTCAATTATATAATTATTCTTATACAACTTATTTCTTTCAAACAATATCTCCAAAACGGCCCTTATAACATCATTCAATAAATACATTTTGTACACATTGATGTGACATTAATTTTAACAAATGATACTTCAAATTATATTCTATACCATCTTTCAATTTTAAGCATCACTATCGCTTCGTTTGCGGTCTATAAACATTAATAAGAAAATGAAAACTATGTTTTCAAAGTAGTGACGTAATTGAAACCCTACCACAGACATATATATAGATATTTCGTAAAATTTATCCTATATTTATTTAACAACGTGGCCCACACGTGAAAATTAATAAGTCCCAACCTCATCAAAAACTTTCTCCAAACTTGGAAAAAGACTACACATTGAAGAAGAAGAAATCTCAACATCTACCAAATAATATTAACTATCGTAAAATCCACAAACATACATTGGAGTTTTAATAAATGATGGATGAATAATACAAATAATATATATATAAGAACTAGAGAGTATGTCTAGGAGCTTCCATTGTACGGCATTCACCGACCTTAAAGAAAATGTAATGTAAGGGTAAAGTTGGAATTTTATTCGATAAGAAATTGCCACGTCAAGGAATGGTGGTTGTTTGTTGAGCTGTAAACACGTCCGTGTTAATTGATGAGGTGGCGATGGGAGCCACAAAAGAGTGACCTGGATGGCTCCCATTGGTTGGTTTCTTATTGTTGAGTTATCACAAAAAGTGCTTTCTTTAACCATTTTTGACTTTTTTTTTTTTTGGCTTGCTGAGCTGTCAATGAATTGGTCAGCGACAAGACGCAGTTGATAACAATGACCTTTAACACGTGAGAACCCATGTCGTTTTAAGAACAAAATTAATTGCTTTTTTTTTTGAAAAAATAAAACTGCCACACACACACACACATGTATATATTATGTATGTATTTGCAACTTTTATTTTGTTTGGCACATGGGTCCTATGAGCTATCAAATCCAAAATTTGACTATAAAAACGTTCAATCACAATTACAATTCTCTCGTTAGGGGAATTTAAAGGTATCAAATTGGAAAAAAAAATGAACTAAAGGATGATCGAAGTTGTATTTTTAATGTTTTTAATTGTCCTATGGTCAGGGCGTTGGACGGTTGAATGGTTGGATGGTTGGAGGTTGACTTTTCAAGCATATAGATGTATATCAATTAGAAAGTAATTGAATTCGTTGTTTTCAATCTCAAATGCTATAAACAACTGTAACAATGTAGAGTTACATGTGATTGTTTGACGAGCCTAAATGTTAAGAATGAGTCATATTCAAAGGGCACTCGTGATCTTAACTTTTATTGATTTAGATGAACTATATGCAGTCCTATAGTATCATTATTAAAATGGTCCATATGCATTATATGTTACTTTACCACTTTTGGACCTATTGTTTTATTAGGTCTATTAAGTAAAAAGATAATGTCATAATTAAATATAATAATTGGTGATATCTATAAATAGAATCTTAATAATTGGTTATTGTCAATAAGTACTTCATTATTCTCATCAAGAAATCTAATTAAAGAAGGCCAGGTGATATAAACACAATTTCTCGAGAAGATTATTCATGTATATGTATGTTATTTTTTAACTAAATTTAATTTGTAAAACTATCTAGTCCAAAGATTTTGGTATTTACTGTTTTATAGAATGTTAGAGTTTTACTATATAATAATGAAAATAAAACTTACTAAGCCAACAAGAAATTCAAGACGAACACGAACACATACACAAGATCCAAGAACAACCATATATTTGTAAAGAAAGCTATATTTATGCACTTTAAACTTTAAAAGTCATCAAAAAGTTTTAAATAAAATAAAAAATATCATATCATTGAAAAATAATCCAATTTTTTAAAAAGTACACCATCCATGTTGAATACAAAACACATTGATAGGCATATCATATGGATTTTTATTTTATTTTATTTCATTCTAACAACAATTATAGTATTTACTATACTTGATCATTACAAAATTTTAAACGCGTAAATTATTTAAAATTTTGGAATAGTATAAAAAAAATAAAACAAGTATAGTTCAACTATTATATTCAGATACCCTTGCGTAAACTTTATCAACGAGAACTTTATAGTTCAGTAAGAATAATCTAAAAACATATATACAAAATCAAGCTTGAACACAAAATCTATCACTGAACTAACTAACAACGTCAATGCAAAGTCATTATTTTTTATAAATGCATCAATAATGATAAATGGATTGGTGATTATTCGTACAAGTTATTAAAAGAATAATCATTCTCCTCCTGTTAAATCAGCATTTTCATTTTAAAAAACATAATTATATTTGTGTGTTGATCTATTTATTTTAAAGAAAAACATAATTTTCATTTAGATTGAAAGAGAAGGATAAAATTGATATTGTTTGGTTATATTTTGTAAATAATTTGAATACTTTTTAAAATAAAATCAAGTGGGGGAATAATATCTGTTTAGCGTCACAACATATTTAATTTTCAATCAATTAGTTCCTAAACTCTACTTTAAAATAAAAATCTAATTATACTTTCCATATTACTCAAATATAAAAATTGAAAAGCACCGTATTGACTTTTAAAAACAATTCTAAGAAAGAAAAAGGAAGAAGGAGGAAAAACGTTGTAGCTCTCTGACAGATGGACACATTAAATTAGTACAAAGAATCCAGTTGACCAAATTTTGAAAAGGAAGAATCAATTAATTAAGTAGTTAAATGCCACGTCAGATGGATTGTTAGGTGGTTAATTACACAAGTCGGCAAAGTGTTATTCTTTCTTAAAAGTGATTTTAATTATATATAATTACCTTCTCTTTCCTTAATTAAAGTCAAATTATTACTTATATTACTTACTTATTAGAGCATGTTATGAAAATAACAAATACTATTAATTTAACCTCAATATATATATATATATATAATTCATCTTTTTTCTCTCTCCCTAAATTGACACTTGTCTCTAAAATACTCAATCAGATTTTTTTTACGTTAATTTTTAACTATAGTTCATATCACATAAAAATACAAATACAAATAGAAACTTTATATATATATTATAACTGAGAAATAAAACTTGCTTTGATAAAAGCAAGAAAACAAAGGATTTCTTTTTTTTTTTTCCTCAGTTTAAACCATCAAAATATGACGTATAAATGAAGACAAAAAACCCCAAATTTCTAACAAATATTGGGCACTGTCCACACAAAAGAATCACAATGGTTTTTTTTCTCTTTTTTTTCTTTTTCTCATAACCATTGTAAAAAATAAAATAAAATAAACTACATCTGTTTTTTTTTCTTCTTATATATATATTTTTAAATATTTTTTTTAATTAGCTTCGTTTTCCTTCTTCATCCGTTCCATGAACCGACGTATTCTATCAAGCGCAACATGCAGCGTTTTTTCACTCATATTAGCAAAACAAACCCTGAACCAACCGGGTTCAGAGCAGTGACATGATGAACCGGGCGAAATATTCAATTTCACTTCCTTCAAGATCCTCTTCCATATCTCAATTTCACCTTCTTTGGTTTTTTTATCTTTCAACAACGGGCTCAAATTCATCCAACAAAACAAACCGGCATTCCCTTCCAAACATTCAATCCCAGCGGTTCGCAGCCCTTCAATTATCATCTCATACCGTTTCTTGAGCCGGTCCCGGTTCATTTTAATATAATTCTCCGTGAACTTCCGGTTCGACAACATGGACGCTAAAAACCGTTGCGTTTGTGAGGATATAAGCGTAAAGCTAGACATCCGGCGAGCGGTGGTGACGACTTTATCGTTGTATGAATAGATCGTGCCGACTCTGAACCCGGGAAGGCCGAGGTCTTTGGAGAGACTGTAGACGATGTGTACACGTTCGGCGTTTTTATAGCCGCGAGATTCCAAAACCTCGGCGACGCTTGTGAACTCGTCGGAGGAGAAAACGGAACCGGAATAGATTTCGTCGGATACGAGATGGATGTTTTTGCGTGTAACGAAATCTAGAATGTCTTCGATTGTGGACCGTTGGATCGTTGCTCCGAGTGGATTTGATGGGTTTGTGATTAAAACTCCTCTTACTTTGATTTTCATTTCCGTTGCTGAATTATAAGCTTCTTCTAATGCTTTTGGAGTTATTTGAAAATTGTTTGAACTGTCACAATGAATTGGTACAATTTTCACTCCTGTTCTCCATCTCAAATCTCTGTCAAATCTGGAAAAAGAAACTATATTATTAGTGCATGAAATTATACGAAGAGTCTCGTAAAACTACTTAGTTAACATATTGAGTTATATATATATATATATCTTTAACAGAAAAATGAATACAACTCAAAATGTTGTAAAAATATAGAACAGTTGAAAAAAAAAAACACTCATAAAGTTTTGTGATATGGTTGCAATTATCTTTGATAGCAAGAAGAATAAAGATCTCGTTTTGATAACAATTTAAAAAACTACAATTTTTCTAGTTTTCAAAATTAAGGTTTGGATTTTTGAAGATTTCGGTAGTCTCGTAAAATACACGTTGTTTACATCTTGAGCTAGATATAGTATATCTTTTTGTAGTCCACCCCAGGATAGAAAACATGAGTACAACACAAGAAGACAGTAAAAATATAGGACAACTGAAAGGAAAAAAAACATCCACGAAGTAAAAGTAGATAACAAAATATTCACTCATGTTGTGGAGATGAAATGTTTATAAATTCATTTTTAAAAATCCAACTGAAATACAAGAATCATGAGCCCGTTAAAATTAAACCTTCATACTTGGAAAGTGGTTTGAGAGTTAAATTTTAACGTTTGTTGAGGGTATAGTAATTAGAGTAAAGATTGGTTTTTGAAATGAAATACGAAAACGAACAGGTGATGATGAACTTACCCAGGATAGTAAGGAGTGGGGACAAGCAAAGCATCACCAGGATTTGCAAGAATGAAAGTAAGAAGCTCATTGGCAGCAGTGGCACCAGCAGTTAAAACAACTCGATTTGGGTCAAATTTTGCTCTTCCACCTCTAATTTCTTCCATAAAACTTCCCATTGCACTTCTAAATGAGAAAAGGCCATGATAATCTTGAAACAAAGCATTTTCTCGAAACCCAGAATTTAAATAATTCCCTTCTCCCTCACAGTTTTCCTCCAAATATTCCTCCAATAAATCAAATGACACCTGTTTCATAGATTCCAACACAAACCCAGTTAAAAAAAACCCAAATCTGTTTACAAAACAAAACAAAACAAAATAAAAAGTTGTATATTCTTACTTGATTCTCAGCTAAGCCCATTTGAATAACACCAGAAGGATTTGTTGATTCATTATAAGGATCTTCATCATACGCTTTCCAGCCAGCAAAATACGGCGAATCTTCACCGTGTGTTTCCGACGTTCCAATTCGCGAAAGTTCAACACTTGAATTTTGCTCAATCTCAATCTCAATCGCCATTGATGTTTGTTCTTTTTTCCTTGAGCTCAAATTTAAGGGAAAGAAAGAAGATGAAATAATAACAATTATTATTATTATTATTTCTTTCCCTTCTTGAGAGCCAAAAAGAGAGAAATTGAAATTGAAGTGAAGACTTGTTGAATTGAATGTTGCTCTTACAAAGAGCACCTCTATTTATAGCAAGTTTTTTCCAAAAGAAAAAAACAATCATTGAATTTTCTCTCTCTTGGTATTTTCTTTTTAATACGGAAAATATTTTTGGAGGAATAATAATTAATAATTTGTCATCATATTTTGAATTGGGTTTTAAGATCCAGAGAGAGAGAGAGAGAGAGGCAAAATCGAATCTGGTGGTTGAAGAAAAGGAGTAGGTGTGTTTGTGTGTTATATTAATCTTTTTAATTTTTTGCTAAAAAGGGCTTCTCTCAAAAATCAATCTCTCTTATATTTTGCTTATTGCCCCCTCAACTACCTCATTATTAAATTAGTTTTGTAATCTCTTCTCTCTTCCCCATATATATATATTCTAGTTGCTTAGTTTCCTTATCTCTTAAACCTAAGACCCTTGTGCAAAATCCCTGTTGAATTGCATTTCTCTCATAATCCTCTCCCATAATTATACTTTAATTATTTAATTAGGCTATCTTTAGGTGTAATCACTCTTTTGTTAATTAGAAGTACACTTTGTATAAAGATTCACTACGTAATAGAATAATTATAAGTATATATGTGAAAACAATTATCTCTGTTACTATGTATGAGACGTTTTAGAGTGAAATGAAAAATAAAGTCACGAAGGTTTATATCTCAAATATGGAAATATCGTACTACTGTAGTGATATACGAGAGATGGTATCAAAGTTTATGCTCTTGACTTAGTCCCATAGATAGAGTATTTGGGTGTCAAACAAAGATGTAGTGGAGCTAGCCTAAAAAAGAAGTCATGGTGTGTGATGTGCGGTTGAACTCTATCGAATAGGTGATATATGCTTAATGCAACGTAATCATTAACCTAGGTATAAGAGTTACTATTTTTTCACGGAGCCTCAATGATCCTTTGTTCAAATAGCGGAAAATTGTTAGGAATGAGAAGTCAAAGTATCACACTGGTTAAATAATAGAATAAATCACGAGTATAGACGATCTTAAGCATACAATATCTTATTAAGTGTAGAGATATGTTTGGGAAATTCGTTATCTCGAACAAACTCATATGAAAAAAAAAACCACAATTTATCTCGAGGATATCTTCATGATGAAGGCCTAATTGCAAATAGTCAATTTTTTAAAATTGAATATTATTTTGTTAAGGCCCCAATGAAAATCATTCCTATGTGTTTATCCATAATCCCTTCATAATTGTACTTCTCTAATCATCCTTCTTTCTACATAATCAATTCTTTGTACTTAATTATGCAGACCCAAAAGAAGATAATAAAATAATAATAATAATAATTAATAACTTTTAAATTATTTGAATTCCTACACTTCATTAAGACCCAAATAAACATCTCCGAGTTTGTCATGAATCCCCCACAACTCTACATTATTAGTTATTAATTACCCTACTCTCTTACCTAATCATTTTATTTAGTCAAATGCATCCACTTTATTAACACCCAACATCAAACTTTAACTTACAATTATAGTTTGAATCCATCTTTATTGTCAATTAAGAACTTAGTTCAACACTAGTGAATCTTTTACTTCAATAGTTGTATTAAAATTTTTTTTTTTCTTTTCTCAACATGATAATTAAGGATTAGACATGGTTGGAAATTAATTTAAGATTAGGTTTCTTCTTTTTTTTTTTTTTCTTTTTAAATTTGGGTTGGATGAGAGGGGACCAAAATACCAATGTGTAAAAAAGAAAAAAGAAAGATTAAGATTCTGATTTTCTAAAGAAAAACAATGACAAAAGAAAAGCTTCTTTGAGATCTTATGACCCCACCAACCCATGCATATATAATTTTTCATAATTTTCCCATCATTAGCAACAGAAATTATAACTTTTCAATAATTCCTAAAAACTAAAAACCCAAATCCTATCATTGAAAAAAGTTCTCTTCTATGGGACTAAAAAGAAGAAGAAAAAAAAAAACAATTAATCAAATCAACAATATTATTCCACTTTAATCACCCTCTCTAAACGTTCCTTAATTAAGCTAATAATTAATTATATATTTCATGATTTTTTTTGTTTATAAAAAAACCCCATTATTTTAAATTTCTAAATTTATAGATATATACTTCCAATTTTAGACAATGTCAAGCTAATCTTATGCTCCCTCTTTCATGTATGAGAGATAAAGATACTTGTCAAGATTATGTCCTAAAAAATTAAAAATTGTAAAATTCATCACTTTTTTTTTTTTTTTTGAATTGATCAAACTATATAGAGTTTTAAAACATATAGTTTAAAATTAGACATAAAAAAATGAATATAAATGATTAGTGGAATATATAGGTTTTATGGAAAATCAACGACGTGGGGTTTGAAGATCATGAAAATCCATGTGCATGAGATAATATATATATGTGTATATATAAAAGAGATTAATGATATTAATATTATTATAAGATTGGGGATTTTGTAATGAGTAGATTCAATTAAATCTCTTTGTATGATTGAGAGAGAGTGAATAAAGTGGATGTTTGACGTTTGCTCTAACTGTTCTCTATTATTAGTGACCTTAATTATGTCATAAACTATATGCTTAAGTTTAGTTGCAAACTTTATGGGATTATACAAAATTTTCATAATCATTAACTTTAATATTTTATTATCTTTTTTCTTTTCATGGAAAAACTTCTTTGCAATTAACCTTTTCATATATAGTTTTTAGGGAAAATATTGTTTTTTCTTTCGTTTTTTTTTTCTAATTTCCACTCCCTCTCTATGTTTTCAAATTTTACAATTATACTCGTAACAAATTTGAATTTTATTTTAATTTAATTTTTCAAGAAACATACGTTTTTTAATTAAATATTCATTTTATTGATGAGGAGAATCAATTAAGATAATTACTATATTAAGTTTGTTAATAGTTGAGCTAAGTTTTGTTTAGTGTTGTTAATTCAAATTAATTATTAGTGTTTAGTTAATTATCTTATTTTGTTGTAGTGCTGTAAATAACCAATTTAGGGTTGTAATAGGAAATTTGTTAACATCTTTTGAATATAGAACTTGAGTTCTTGGAGAATATGCTATGAAAAAAAATGTAACATCACAAATAATATAGGATTATTTTTTATGTATCCGATGAACCCAACGTGTAATTTTGTAATTAATCGTTTCAAACTTGGATTAATTGTTAGTGAAGTTTTGGGATATAAGTAAAATTATAATTAAAAAAAAAAGAGCATTAATAAATAAAACAAAAAAAGAAAGTATAGGCCTATCAAATTAATTTATAATTAAGATAAAATCATCACTTATCAAATGGGGATTAAAATACAATTATCTCAAATGGTGAAACATGTGTATTTTTTAAAAAATAATTATTATAGGTTGTATGTCTAAATCCACATATACCATGTAAAATAATTCATATAATTATAATTATAATTATATTAGACACTAAACTACATGAAAGTTTATTTGTATAATAATTATATTTCAACTCTTCATACAGATCCTTGTATGAATGTAACATAAAAATAACACAATCTCTATAGCACAATATGATCAATTTTACGTCTATGAAATCGTGAGAGAGATTATTATAAGAGAATTAAAAGTTGTAATATAATGTTGGAAGGAAAGAATCCCAATAATCCACGTTTGATGGTGCAATTGGTGGACATGTAACTGAAGATAAGTGATTACCAAAATATGATGAAATGAAAAGTCAAAAAGGGAATAAAAATCAAATCAATCATAAGGTTTAATTTTAGAATTGCAATTGTTTTCAAGCCATTAAAGTTGGAGTTGTTTGTTTTTTCTATTGATTTGAAAACCACTTTTTTCTTCTTCTTTATTTCTTTATTTATTCATTTTCCATATAAAGTAAATAAATAGAAAACAAAGTGATGAAATGATTGGCAACAAATTAATTAGGATCTAAAATTAAATGTGAAAAAGGATAATAAAACAATCCTAGTCCTTATCCCTCCAGCTGCCTCATGCCCTCACCTTCCCAACCTCATTATTATATAATACCCACACATCTCAAATTAGTTTAATACGGGTTAAATTACAAATTTAGTCTTCAAAATTTTAAATTCTATCGAATAGACATCATAATTATTTTTAACTATTTAAGTTATAATGTTTACTTTTTTGTAATATATTTTTACACTATCGATAGAATAGAAGATAAACAATCAAAATATAGCGCATTTAATATCTTTAAAAAAGTTTTATAAAATATAATTAAATTCTTGTGGTCGTACAAAATTAATACGTTGAAGTTAAACTTCAAGTGATTTATTTGTATATTTTAATTAATGAGTTCATAAAATGATATATATAAGTTAGGATAATGGTAATATTAGTGAGTGTGATGATAGATGAGACAAAAATAAGAGTTGGTATTGTAATAAGATGACGAATAAATGATGTTTCTAAGTTTGTGAGTTGGATTCCAATTTTAGAAGAGGAAAGTACTTTACATAGAACCATCCTAGAAATTGGAACTCAACAAGTGAAAACGACTTCTTTTGGCTTTATACACTTCAATTTTATTTTCACTTAATATATATATATACATACACACAAATACATGCATGTATATATTAAAAGCTAACGCGTTTGATACCCGTTTAGTTTTTCAAAATTATGATTTCTTTACTAATTTTAATTTGTAGAAATAAGTTTAGTCAATAGCAACTAACATAATCTTCTATCTTAGAGATGAGATATTTGATATCTAATTCTCCAAAATGTACTTAAATATTTATACATATTTGAATTTCTTAGCCAAATTAATTATTTTAAAATAAAAGTGTAATTCTTTATAGAAAAATTGTGTATGAAAAACTACTAAAAATATTTTTACAAACATAATAAAAGTTTCACAGTTTATTAGACATCTAGCATCCATTAGTAATAATTGACAGTGGTATATATATTACTTTTTAAAAACTAGATTAATGTTTTAAAGTATTGATATAAAGTAAATCGTGAAGAAAGTGTTTATAAGGTTGATTTTTGAAAACTACGATAAAAACCTAAATGACTATAAAAAGACTTATATATAATAAAGCCTAAACAATGGAGTAGTCCTCTATTTTTATTATTACAAATTGTGTATAATATATAAAATAAATGTCGGTGTTTCAATTTTTTAAAATAATAAAAATTGAGTGAAGACATGTCTACATATTACTAATCTTTTAAATTTTTGTTTGATTTATTAAGATCCAAGTTGTTAGTTATTCTCATTGTTGAAAGTTTTAGCATTGTGAAAGATACTTTTATTCTTAGATTTAATGGCATTAAAGGGATATTCGTGGATGATTATCGATGTTGATTAATATTTATGTTGATAGATGATCTTGATAATAGTAGATAGTAATTTGTTGTGTTTATAAAAGGTGTTGAATAATCTTTTAGTATTGATGTCAAGCTATTCAATTTACATATATATTTGTAAGGGAGCTTAGCAATGCCACACAATTCGCCTCTCAAAGAATTTGGTGTATCCTCGAAGTAGAGTGTCAAATAACTCAGCTCAATCGAGGAGCATATCCATCCCAAAACACGACGCTTATTATTGTGTCTCGGTTCATAATTATGTTCTAATCTCTTATATGAGTAGACGTTTCTTCCAAAATTACTTTTAATAGTGAACTCTATTTACATACGTTGAGCATACCACAACGGTTGAAATACTAAAGTTATTTCTTTTTTTTCTTTTATTTAATGTTAAATACTAGTTGATCTCGTTGTTTGGTCAATGAACTCGATGATCATCGTTGGACAAAACTATCTTACAAACCACATATCTAAAATCAAATTATTCTTACAAATATAGCCTGGAGGAAATTAAAGAAACAATTAATATTATTCAACCCCTCGCACTCTTTCTTCTTAATCTTATTATAACTTTATTTAAGAAATCAATTAATTCCCACCAAGATATCATCTCATCAATAGGATTATCAAAACCCTTTACTTCCTAAACAATATCATTAACACACATTATAACATAATGCATGATTTAACATTAAAGCTAGTCATTAAAGCCAACGTTTAGATATATATATATATATATATAGTAATCATCATCATTTAATCTAATCCCAAATCTCATTGATCTCCACACATATGGAAAGAATATAAAAACAAAAACTAGATATATAGAAGAAGCAAGAGAATATATATCTAGAGATGACAACATAAAGATTTGGAAAAACCAAAAACTAAATATAAATATATATATATAGAGGAATCCATAGGCAAAAAATTCAACAACATATCTTGTTTGAAAAAGGGCAAAAATTAAGATTAGGTTACAAATTAAAAGGAAGAATCCATAGGCATACATCATTCATGATTTTATTTTTGTTCTTAATGAATTTTGAAAGAAGAAAATAAATAAAAGAAAGAACAGCTCATTTTTCCAACAAGTAAAAATATGACAACTTCTATTGTTGCCTTTGTGGCCAGCAACCTTAAATTAAGAATTCTTATTTTCTCTTCTAATGTTTCCCTAATCAACAACAAAATTCCTTCCTTTTCTCTCTTATTATTATTGTTATTATTATTGCCTTCACAAAAACCCTTTCTTCTTTTTCTATTTCTTTTGTTTTCATTATCATTATGGAATATTATTCACTTATTACTGTGATTTGATGTGGTTATATTCATATAATATATGTATGGTATACATGTGCTTTTGTTCTTTGATTGGATAATAAGAAAATTATTGTACAATTTTTTTTGAGTGAGTCAATTTTTTAACTTTAGAAGATTTGATTTGATTTAATTTAGTTGTTGGATTAAATGTTGTGTGTTTGTTAGATGAAATATTGTGTTTTAGATTTATACATGCCAATGCAATATTCTCTTGGTTAGGTGAGACTTTTCTTTTTCTTTTTCTTTTAGAAGGGTTGAGAAGAGGTTAATTAGTGAAAATAATAATTAAAATGTAATGAAACCGGTTTAAATAATAATAATTTATTACTCAAAACTTTTTGTGAAACCTATTTTTTTCTATACTAAAATAATACATTTCGATCTAAGACGAAATTAAAATTTTATGGAATTTTGAGTTTTGAAAATGGAGTAGATAAAATTTTCTTTTACTTTCAAATTTTAGGGTTTAGTTTGTTGTATAATTTTCTTTTTACCAATGTTTTAATTTAAAAATTAACTTAATTTTTTAAAAACTAAACAAATATGTTCAACACACTTGTTATTTTTTTAAAAAAAGGAATAAAAGTTAACTCTTTTATTCAAAAAATATGACAGGGAAGAATTTGAAGGAAATAAATTTAATTTTAAAAACCAAAAAACCAAATTAGGAGAATTCAAGACCTTATTTGATTCTGGATCTGAAAATTGTTTTAAATACAAAGAATTCAATATAAAACACATTTGATTTTAATTTAAATTTTTATTCCAATTTCAAAATTTAAAATATAGATTCAAAATTATAAATATAAAAATGTAATAGAGTATTTCAGGTTCATAATTTTTTAAACAACAATTTATCATTTTTGAAAAATGAATTATTTTTATTTTAAAATAAACATACCAAACATGTTTTAATTGATTTTTTTCTTTGTATTTTTTTAGTTTTAGAAACAATATGAAAACGAAAATAAATAGCGAAACGATTGGCTCTTGAATTTAAATTTGTTAGGTTGCATTTTGAAAATTGTGTATTTGTCCCATCACAACAATATTACATCTTCTTCTTGATGGTATACAGAAGTGAATCATTGCTATTATTTCCCATCAGATTTCCCAGTTCTATGCCCTAACTTTAATTTGTATTTTGATTTTGATTTTTTGTCTATTGATAGTGGCAAACAAGAAAACAGATGTTATTTAATAGTGATTTATCTTTTTGTAATTATTTTTATAGATTATAATCTATGAAAGAAAAATATTTACCAAACATTTATATAATATGAAATTTTGTTATATTTGATAAATTATCATTTTTCTTTTACAAATTCAACTTTACCTTAATTAAAAATTTAAGAGTATAATTAATACGATATAAATTAAAACTTTCTTGGATATAATGTTATAAAATTAATCTATATTGAACATGTACTTCTGTAATATATATATATATATATATATATATATATAATTTAAAAGATATAAATAAATCATGGTCGACTCATTTTATACACAAGTCAAGTCAAAATATTCTCCAAATCTATTCATCGATCACACAAAGATTAAGTGAATATATATATATATATATATGAATGAGTTTTAAGTTTTTGTTTATAAAAAAACTATTTTTAATTGAAATACTTAATGCATAGACATGAATAGATTATAATAAAGTGTATATAGATCTATTAAAAATTTATTATATTTATAAATATTTTTATTAATTGTATATATAGTATGTGAAAAAAATAGACTAATCTTCTCGAACTTATTTGATTACAAATATATATATATATATATTTTAGGTTTTTTAGAGGGTAGAAAAATCAAACTTTTAATTTAAGAGGTTACTATGTGAATTGAACTATATTTATTGTGAAATTATTCTTTTCCATTTATAGGATTTGGATCTAGTTTTCATATTTTTAAAAGTTACATTTTCTTCGCTTGAGATTTGAGTTTTGTTTCAATTTACTTTATTGAATTTAAGATTGTTAGATGCTAAGAAATTAAATGCACGTCGTCACGAATCTCAACCCAAACAAATTTATATAAGTAAAAACGCTCAACCAAACCCTAGAAAATATGCAAAAGTACGTAATATAACAAAAGTCGGGGATCAAACTCGATGAAATTGCTTATTTCTATAAAATAAATGAACAAGATTATTATCTATCACATTTCCATAAAAGCTCCTTTCATGCACTTGAGTATATTTGCATTAAGAAGATGGGATTCGATTGATGTGACATTCAAAGACAAGAAAGATGTAAAATCAACTTTGAACTTTAAAAATGAAACAAAATTTGAACCTTGAAAAGTAAAATTGTAATATTTATATTGAAATCAATAACTAAAATGTAAAATTTTGAAACTCATAAACAACATAGAAACTAGATTCAAAATCTAACCACCAAAAATACATTTTCTAGAAAATTTGTTGTAGATGACAAAACTGTTATAAATATAGTAAAATTGCACCGTCTATCAACATCTATCAACAATACATTATAACAGTCTACCAATATTTATTAACATATTTTAATAGTATTTTATTATATTTATAAATATTTTGATTTATTTTACTATATCTAAAGTCTATATATATACATATATTCCCACATTTTATATAAATAAATAATCTTCCTTCACTTTCTATTCTCATTTTATAATTTAATTTTCAATTTGTCCTTTTGTACTTTTCGATGCATTTGTTCTTTTCCGTTTCTTATGTCTATTGAATTTTTATTTTTTTCACGTACGGAAGTGTATTTGAAAATATCAATGCAGTTTATTTTTGCATTCACATACTGATATATATGATTAATGTTGCTTTCATTTTTTTACACTACAATTAAGCTACAATACTAATTTAAAATCAAAGTATAATACACGTATATATTTATTAGTTTTTAGATGAAAAAAAAATGTCTTTTCAGATTTTGAATTTAATTTTCATTTGATTATTAGGATTTCAAGATTTTAGTTATTAAGTTTTGAGTTTAGGATTTTAATTTAGTTATCAAATATTTGAGTAAATACGATAAAAAATCAAGAAATTTGTTTAAAAAATGTTGGAGATGTCGTAGTTTTTATTTATTATCTAAAAATGTCGTAGTTTTTATTTATTATCTAAAAACCAACGAATTTAATATAGGTGAAGGAGGAGTTTCAACCTCTTCTTAACTGTACGTCTTTTATATATATATAAACTGAAATATCATTTTAATAGTATTATTTAGGACTATTAACCACTTTTTGCTAGCTACAATTTTTACTATTTGACATCTGTCAAATTAAAATAATCTATGTACCAAACACATATTATTATAACTCTAACTAAAATAATCTACTATTCATATACCAAATATTCTAATCAAATTATAATAACTAATTTCTGGTCAGGAATTGGTATGAAATGGTTAGAAATTTAAAACTACCATGCCAAAAATTAAAAAATATGTATATTTTTTTAGTAATGAGTGTAAGTGTAAGGTGGTGGAGGTAGGGACGGGATTATAATTATTGCATTAAACGCTTTGTTATATGTCCCTACGGCGTACGTGTGAAGGGAGTGGGAGCGGCACGTGTTTGTACGAACACGTTTTTGCAAACAGAGGATCCCAGCTCCAAGAAGATAGTCCCATGGAGTTTTCGTAGAAACAGAGACACGCCAATCTTTGTCATTTTTTTTTTAAAGAAAAGAAATTCCCTATTTTCTTGTTCTTCCATCTTCAATCTTCAAGGAATCGTTGGTAAGATATCCATTTTCTTCTGGGTCCTCTCTCTTTTTTCTCTTAGCATTTATAATCTCATCTTTCATTTCTGACTACGAACTGTTTGATGAAATGCCTGTTTAGCATTATAATGTGATCCACCGCCATTTTTTTCACTTACGAGTTTGACCACCAATAATATCTTATCTTCATTATTTTATTTTATATATTTTCTTTTGTTTTGTTTCATCATCTGTCACGTCCTTCCCCCCTCCATTCCCCACTTGAATGCTGCTGCTTGCCAAAATCTTTGCTTGCTTCCCAACTTGCATTTTTTAGCTGTTTGATTCATCACCGTCCTTTTGATTCTGTGCCCACTAAAGTTTTTGATCTTATTCTATTTGCCATTTTGTTTCATTGTTTTCTGGGCATTTCTTGCATTGGGTTTCTCCCCATTGTCATTCTTTGTTATAGAATTTTACCTCAAATCTGACTCCCATTGTGTTTTTGAATTACTCTGTTGAACAAACCCTTTATCTATTGGTTAACTGGCCTGCCCAGTCCTATATTTAGAAGGTTTAGCTGGAGCTTGAACGTTGTCGTTTAAAAGAAAAAGGAAAAAGATTGAATTTTTGTTTTGTTGTATTTATCTGTTTCTTGAAATATCTTTTTAATGTCAAACCAATTTGGAATACCAGGGGAATGATTGAGCTGGTTCATATTAATTTTTAGCCAAAACTTGACAACTAAAGACTCGAGTGTATTTATTTTTTAACCAAGCACTCACTAGCGACACAAATGGTTGTGATTGAGAAAGATGACCTTTCCATATTTCCTTCTTGCTTGAAGGTTTTGTTTTGTACATTAGACTGTAACTAGTGAGAACAATTGTGAATGAAAAATATAAGAAACTATGATCTCGCCTTTATTGTTCTTTATTTGCGGATTTTTTTAAACTAAATGAATATATACATTAATTAATCAATAAAATAGTTTCTTAATTCTTACCTGTTACAGAGCTGTGAAGATCACTTGAAAAAAAAACGTATAAACACACTTTTTTCAGAAGAGACACCTAACAGACACCTTAAAGATACTAAAATGTAATATCTTTATTTCATGTAATTTGTTGCTTTTCTGACAACACAATTGAGAGGGAGAACTACTTTCCATTTCAGAAAACAAAAAATAATATCATACAAAATATTCTCTTTCTGATGGAAGTATTAATCATTAGGAACTCCTAAATTATCACTATGATGCTTAATTAATTTTAAAAAATTATGTGATCCAAGAACCTCCACACCACAGGCATGCCAAAAGAGGGAGCGAGACAAGCCCTTTAGGCTAATAATGATTAATTATATTGTATATGATTTGATTTTGTATCCCATTTTCCTTTCCAGCCAAACCAACCAGGCTGGCTTGCCGTTTGCCAACAGAGTCTATGAGCTCGTGCATTGGGACTCATGAAAATGGGGTTTGTATAAATTAGGATTCTTTTGTTTTTGTTCTCTCTTCTTTTTTTTTTTCTTTTTTTGTGGATCAGAGAAAGGCCTCGTAACTTCAACCAACCACATGATTGATTAATTGTATTCTCCGCTTTTCTTTCTTCTCAAACAAAAGGAGATTTTCTTTTAAAAAATTGAAGTATCTTCTTCTGCAGACTGCATGCATAAACATGACTGCACAACAAATGATGAATTTATATATAAACATAGAGAGAGAGAAGCATGGTAGTGTCCTTTTCTTCTTCTTCTTCACATTTCATTAATTATATTTTGTTTGTATTTTTTTTTTTTTTTTTTTTTTTTTGCAGAGTTTTAGCAAATGGCAATTGCCATGCGTGGTATGCCAATTGTATTTCTGCTGTCCCATTCTAATATATTAAAGTGGCAACTTGGCACTATCTTCTTTGGCTGCTGTAACTGTGTAAAAACCGAAAGGGGGAAAATCTAAGGTCACATGCTCAAATCTTACTGGTCAACAGCTGCTCTGAGAGGTGTCAAAAAAAATATGGTTAGAAAATTTGCTTCAATTCAATTCAAACTATTTTTGTTGGGTTTAGTTATGATTTTACATAGATTGAATTGGTACTCATAAACTTCTATCAATTGTGTGCAATGTTAACAATGTTTATCATTAATAAAATTAAAAAGGTTTTGCCACATTTTTAATTATTTTGTTTCATTTTATTATATTTGAAAACATCCAAAAATAAACTGTACAGACTGAAATCTAACTTTTATAGGACCAAAATTGTAATTAAACTTATATTTTTCATTTGGCTTTTTTAAAATTTAAGATAACTTGACCAGAATAATCTAACACTACTGATTGGTGTTAAGTCACTGTTGTACAAGGAAAAAAGAATCCATATCTTGATGTCATGTCAACTAAAAAAACTTAGGAATCGGTTGCTGTCAAAAGACACTGATAGATGATTGTTTTTGTATTCTCTAATATGTATCCTTAGTAATTTGAGTTGAATGTACCGTAGCCTGTCTTAACATAAGAATCATATACAAAAAGTATCTTTTAACCCGACTTGACCCAAATTCTTAAATAGTGCACATTAGTCAGCATGTGCCTGAAGCTGATGGGACTTCTTTACACATAAAAGGCAGGCCATGGAGAGAAATACATAGTTGCAGATGCATTCATCTATACGCATCTAACTACCATCATTCACATAAAAAATAAATTAAAATATTTCAAAAACTTAGTTTAGAAGTTATAATGTGACAAATTATGAACAATTTAGAAAATACATTTAAGTATTTTCCATATGGAAGTACGAAAAATGAAAAAAAAAGATGTTTGTGTGTTATCAGGCAGCCCTTATCTTTGTGCAATTGAGATAGTTTTTCATTGAAAATTTCTCATGTGAAATTCTTTTATTATGTACTAAGCCATGGGTGCATGAGATTAGGTGCATATAGGTTGTATCTAACCATTGCCCATAAAAAAGTTCCTATACCCCATCCACGTTAGTTGACTAACATAAATGTAGAATCTGCTAATGTTTATGATATTAATGAAGAAAATTTTATAGTGGAAACAAATAGATGGAGTATGATACTCATGTAGTTCTAAAATTCTCAGGATCACGAGGGTAGTTGTATGCTGACAAACAGTAGTCTTCCCCATGCTTTGGCTTCACAGGCCCCATGAGACTGAGGATTAGCTGTTTCTTCGAAACTATTGGGAATTGAATTGCAAGTTTCTATTTTGTATGTACCTCCTCGGAAACGCACCCTTTGTTTTTTTTAATCTTTCTTTTGTTGGGTTGTGTGTGTGAGAGAGTATATTTATTTATTACTTGAGGCTCACTCCCCCAAAGCTTCCAAAGCAATGCCAATGTGCTTCTGATTTTTACTAAACGAGCCAATGGAATGGCATCAAAACTGGAAGTATTCCCCCAGGCATGGGGAGGACGTTGTTTTTGTGTTTTATATTCTCAACTTTCAGGTGGATTTTTCTTTTCCAATAATGATAATAATAATAAAAAGCATACATTTCTTTTTTTGCAGTGGCCGAGTGGAGGACTCAACTCTTGGGATATCTTTTTATGCTAATGATAAAATATTATGAATAGTAATAAGAATAGTCGAATAAAAGTGGAACCAAAAGTGGCCCATCAAGGCGTTGGAAGAGGAGGCTACTAGTGTAACGTCGTCCTCTATGGGTGGAGTTAGACTCAGTGGATATCATTCGTGTTCTTACTAAGTCATTCGCGCACTTGATTGAAACTAAAAACATGGTTAAAAGACTTGCTTGAATTCTTTTAGACGATGCTATTTTTGTTCATTGTAAGCATAAATGTGATTTTGGCATGTGGTGTTGCAACCTTGATTCTAGCCCCCTCCTTTTGAGGACCTTTCTCATAAGGCTTCTTGTTGGGTTTTCAATTACCCCCTCCTTTATGCTCTCGATGAGGTCTATGGTTGTAATTGTTTGTCTATTATTTTCCGTAATTATTTTGATTGGACTTAAATATTTTTGTTATTGTTAGTAAAGATACATTACTAATAAAGTTATACACTTTATTAATGAAATAAAACTCAATTAAATCTACAAAATATTATTGTAAAGGATGGATAATGGTTTCCTAAGAAAACTACAAATTGAAAACTAGATGACAATTAGCCAAAGTTAATACATGTTTATCCATCCGTTGGCAAATGGCAACAAGATAGTGTATCGGTGATACAAATTTAATTCCTTTAACAATTCTATACAAAGCTAACAACAAATATAACAATTATGTTCAAAGTAATAACATGTAACATAATGCCAAATCATATGTAAATATAGAAAAATTTAAATCAAACTCTAGAAAAATTTAGATCAAATTCTCAAAAGTCTATTATTGATATAAGTCATCACCAATAGCACGAGATTGAAGGGCAAAATAGGCCTTTAAAAAAATTACCTTATGATCTTTAAAATTTTTGTCATTTTTTAAAAATATTTTTCCCTAATTGGTGCAATTTTAGTCTTTTGAGTCTTAATCCTATGCTCATAATTGGGGCTTGGGGTTCCGAGCTACATAAATGGGCCCTGGAATTGAGACACAGGCCCAATATTCCTACAACAAAATCAAATGATAAAATCCTTTTCTTATTGTAAAAATAGTTAAAAGCTTAATATTTGTAGTATTGAATCAAATTTACTGAAATGACTAAACTACCCACTTCATTAATGTGTTAAAAGCTTAAATCTCGAATTTTACTAATATGTACATTTTTTTTTACTAAATATAACACGGTCTTACCATCATTAGCCTTAACATACCATAAATATTATAAAGTCAAACAATTAGTACTAGAACACCAAATATCATCAAATCATCAACAAATAAAAAGAATGAACGAATTATCCATCAACTAGTTACATGTTGAAAACTCTTTCAAATAGCTTTAAATCTAATTACAATAATAACGAAATTGAATATGTAAATATAAAAAGGAATCAAACAAACTAGACAACACTTCCATTGCAAATGGAAGGAACAACCAACCTACCATGGAAGTTCAAATTTTCACACACTTTTAGGAAACATTTGTTGAAGCAGTAAAAGAAGATAAAATAATTGCCTCCATTAAAACCTAAATTAATAATTCTATATAAACTCAAAATCTCAAACTTTAAATGTTCTCAATTTGCAAATGTAAATTTAAATGATTTTCTAATATTTCTTTTGTGTTTAGATTGATGGTTTAAAATTGGGTTGCCAAATTTTAATTTTTTTTCTCAAGATAATGATTTGATATATTTTTTACACTATCTTTTAAAAAATATTGTATATTTGATACACAATCTTGGTTAGCCGGGAGGAAGAGAGACAAAAAATCAACCTTAATGATTTTTTTTAAAATTTTTGTATCAATCTTAGATATTTTGAAAGTTATATTTATAAAAATTAACCAAATGAAAAGTTTGTTTAAGGCAAAAATTAAACCATCAAACTTACTTAACTATATAAATTATATGAGTTTAAGAATCCGATTTTCATCCATAGGATCAAATATTAACCTTTATAAGTTTGACACAAATTTTACGGTTAAATATTTGAGGGTGTAATGGTAATCACAACCATATATATATTTTAAAATTTAATTTTTAAAGAAAAAGTCGTTGAAGTTTTTGTATTAAGAAAAGAAAAAAACGAAAAAAGAGGAGGAATTCTCGAAACGGCCCTTGGTGGGTATAGCCTCCTCCTTTCTCATCGTATCGTATCTTCATTTTCTCTCATTCACCAAAAAAACTCCGCTTAGCTCGCGGCGGCACACTACAGGCTAGCGTTACGACGAAGAATCAACCTGCAATTCACTCCCTCTCGTTTCAATTTCTTATTCGTTTCTTAATCTGACATTCTAAGGTGAACGTTCTGCTACTCATCTTTAGTTTGCATTTGATTGTTTTGTGATTTCACCTCTGTATTGATTCTTTTTAACAACTTTTTCATCAGATCTCAATTCCTTGTGTTGCTGATGTACTCTTGCGGTTTCGTTATTCTTAGATCTTTTAATTAGTTTTATGGATTATTGGTTGTGTTTTCTATTTGTTGAATTTTGAATCTTATGTTGCTTAATTTGAGGGGACCTTTTTTTGTTTGGCGATTTTGAATTGTTTGATACCTCAACATTGTAGATATCTTACGGTGGAATGTGGTGTCTGTTTTGCAAGGATATTGGTTCTGGTTGTGGCTCTTTCTATATTGTCGTCATCATAAAGTCGTAGTCAGTGTAGTTTTGGTTCTCTATCTCTTTTTGTACTTCCTATAAGTTCTGACAGATACTATTAACGCTTCCCTGACTCATAGTTTTCTTTTTGGACTGCACTGTAACTTTGATCTGCTGTCATACAACATTTTTAACCTAATAAAATTGGGAAAGTATGAATTAGTAAGGGTTGGCCTAATAGGGTCGTCAAAATAATCACTGGTCTAGAAACTTGCAGATACAGAAAAACGTGGAAGAATGAGAGGAGGCAGCTCCTATTCGGTAATCTTAGTTTTTTCGCAAGTTCAGCAAGTAGGCGTGAATTTTTTAGTTTCCTCCAAAGTACCAATGAGAGACCTACCCACAAAGTTCCAACCCATTGATGAGTAAGACAAAAACGTTGTCTCTTGGTTTTGGTTGTTTCATCAAAGCAGTTTAAAGTTTCTAAACAAATTTCGTTGTCTTTGTTCCTAATCAACTCAGTGGTACTAGTACTACCTTCCAATTCCAACATCAACATACTCATCTCTGTCAGTGTTTGTTCTCAAAGTTTTGATCCAGGGCCAGAACTGTATCGGTGGTGTAGAATTAAAAATTCATGAGTGCAGATTGATCTTTTGGATGTAAAATACATAGGTCTGCAGCTTTTTGAGGGAATTCTCTCTCTCGTTGCTCCTTTCGAATTTAAAGTGAGACTGCTCAGTCCCCTTGCCCTATCGGTATCACATATTCTAACCTTCCCCTGGGGCTAAAAGTTAGGAAATTGTCATTTTGCCTCAGAAACTCCATGAAATGGGCTGATTTGAGAAGAACAAAGTAGCTTGCAAAGAGGTATGACAAAGAGGTCCGCTGCCGTGGAGTCTGTTTCGTAGGTTGTTTCTGTTTCAGCCGTCGATGTGAGGATGCTCTTTGATTCGTTATTTGTAAATCAAGTGGCGTGTTGAAGAGTCTTTCTTATCTGTTCATATGACTCACTCCAATTGTAAGTTGTTTGTTTGGACCTGTTTCATGAGTAGAAAACAGAGGGAGTGGCTGCTGTCCCGAGTTGGGTACAAGCGAGATAGAATCTTTAATTAAAGCAAATGCTGCAACATCACATGTCTTTCACTCAATATTACTTTACACGTCTCCTTCTGATCCTTATAATAGTGCTATTTATGTCCATATTTACACCAATAAACCTACTAGTGATGAGTCTATGACTAGTGTACTCCGTGGTAACAATTCCATCAGAGTACAATTAATTATTTTGCTTGTGGTGAGCGTACTGAGTGGAGCTCCGTATCATTTGTTATCAAATCCTTAATGAGGAGGTTTGTGTGGACTGCCTGGCAAAAGCTACCTTACCCTTTTGATTGTACTGTTTCTGATTGCAACTTGGGCTTCGATCTCTCCTCTTATTTGGGCTTATGATATTTGAAAGAAACTATGGTGTCAAAGCTTCTTAATACTTCAGGCAGGAGGCACTATCTAGAAAATTCATAACATATCTCATCCAAGTCAATGTGTGGTTAATCATTTAGTAAACGTTCATTAGATTATATTTTATGTTTGATTTTGTAGAGACTAAAACCAGGGAAGGGTTTGGTGGTCATATCATATGGTCCTAGGTTAAGACCAAAATGCTACGATGTCAAATGTTAGTGCACGTTTGAACAACTGATTTTGAGGGCTTGATGAGTTTTTTGGAGAAATAAAAGATTTGTAAATATATAAAGTAATATAATATCATGATTAGTTAATAAGGATATTCTATAAACATCTTTTTCACGTTCTTGAGTCCTTTTTTTCTCTTTTAAAGAAACAATTACATTGATGTATAAACATCAGTTTACAAAGGGGATTGTTGATATATGATAGTTACAAGGTTTTCCCAATTTGAAAAGGGAACCATAGGTCCATAACTATCAGAAGCCTTGATGTACTCGGTTGTTACAGTATCTCATATTATCTGTATACTGCTTTTCAGGGCATAAGACTTTAAACCAATGGCATCCAAGTTGGCTCAGTTACAATCCAAGGCCACTCAAGCATCACAATTTGTGTTAAAAAATGGGTGTTCTTACTACAAGCAATTATTGGAACAAAACAAGCAATTTATTCAGGAGCCACCTACAGTGGAGAAATGCAACGAGCTCTCTAAGCAATTGCTTTACACTCGCCTTGCAAGGTCATAGTTTCTACACTCTTTTTGGCATATTATTTGATTTAATCGCTTTGCATCTTTTTGTAATTAGGTAAGATTACCCATTCTTCCCATAATAATGCAGCCTCAAATTTTTCTTGGTCTTTTGGTGAAATATCCTCTGTGCTTAGTCATTTGTGTTCTCTAGTTTCATTTTTTCTGCAAATGTCTTCCTCCTCCCCTCTCCCTCCAGTTGCAATCTTACATTTGTCTTCTCAATATATGGTATCATTCGACTACTCCATTTGACTGGATGAGTATAAGCCTCCTCTCCAGCCTTTAATCGATGTAGTTTCTGGCTTCTAGAGTCCCTTTTTACACATGTAGTTTAATTTATTTTTTATTCATAGAAATCTTGTACTTATAGTTGTGGTGCTGCGACCTTTATGAGGTTATGTCCGACTGTTGTAGAGAAAAAAAAAAGTCTATGGATCCTAACAATATAATTAAGAAATAGTTGTAGGCCAATGTGTGTTGTCATAATAGGCATTGCTGGCTTTGAACTTCAAAATTCATGTAAGGTTTTTCAAATATATATAGCATCGGCTTGTTGCATAGTAAGTTTTCCTTAAGATACGAGTCCATAGATTTACTTTATGTACAAGATGATATTTAGAGTTCAAATGGTTCTTGAAAGGCACCTTGAACTCGTTAGAATACTTCTGTAATTACACGTGATGTGTTGCTTATGTCCTAGCTTTTTAAAAATTCTTAGAAATATACGAAGAAACACACAATAAGCATCATAACAACTCCACATTTATATTTATTATGAACTGCCTTTGAATATATTTTATACTACCTTACATATTATACAAATTGATCATTAAGTTGAACACAGTACATCAGCTATCTGGAAATCATATTTTCACATGTGAGATACTCTAATGTATTCTTTTCACATGCGCTACATTACTTTTTCCTGCGCATGATGGCAGTCTCATAGGCTCAAGGCGCTGGTCCCGTGCTTTGTCCTTCACAAAATAAGTCATGCCCCTTTTGTGAAGCCCCAAGGTTAAAACCCCGGGGCTTGGAAATTTTTCATTATTTTTTAAAATGGCAATAATTAGAGTTTTTCCTTGTTTGTTAACTAAAAGATTTCAAAATTACTAAAGCCTAAATGCAATATTTCATGCATCTTGGAGTTTTTTTTTCCCCCCATATTTCTACTTCAACTATGCTTTCTTACTTCAACTATGCTCTCTTACTTCAACTATGCTCTCTCACTTGAACCATGCTTTCTCTTTTTATTGTAGTAGCTGTATATATAGTATGCCTCACAAAAAAATGCTTGTGTTTTTTTTTTGAACCGTATTTGTCCTTTGAACTTTAAAAAACACTTTATGATGGCGAAACCTTATTTATTATTGTCACGCAAAACTATATTCTTTTGTAATCTTATATCTAAAGTAATTCAAGCAAATTCTGTGCGTGGAACATGTGAGGCCAAAGGAATATCATTCTGACATGCATCTTATCAATACAGTATTCCAGGTCGATATGAAGCGTTCCACAAGGAACTTGATTACGTAAAACAATTATGGAAGAACAGACAAGATCTGAAGGTGGAAGATGCAGGCATTGCTGCTTTATTTGGTCTGGAGTGCTTTGCATGGTTTTGTGCTGGTGAAATTGTGGGAAGGGGTTTTACTTTCACTGGATACTATGTCTGAGGTTTTTTGCTTTGGGATAACATGGCTTCTAGTGTTCATTCTTAAGCTCGGTTTCCAGCATCGTTTCCGCTGTCGTTTGTACCACTCGAATTACTTGAATTCTGCATGAAATTTTGTTGCTTTCCTGCAAAAATTTTTAGAAGCTTAGTATTTGGTGAGGAAATCAGTTGATTACTTATAATAATCCATGTTCCAAAATGACTTGGATGGATAATGATGCTGTTGCTTTATTTAATCTCCCGCAAAGTTTCTAGAATCATTTTATAACTTTCAATTGATTTCATGTCAATAACCTCTCTTGTTTTCATCTTTGTGTGAATTCACTCTTAAATTTTTAGTTGATTTAAGGTCTTAGTTAATGAATCATTGCCTCTTCGTTTACTCATGGAAGAAAAAATCTTTATGGATGCCAACCTATTGAGACAAATTTATTGAATTTTTTGTAGCACAGGAACAAGTTTATTGGGATTAGGCTTAGTTCGGAATCTGTGTTCTTGTGGCTTTAAAAATAATTGCAAAGATATGATTTTAGAAAAATCTACGTTGGTAGAATGTAAAATAGTGTTATGTAGATTTTAATTTTAATTTTAAATATTTCTTCCTCACTATACAAACAATGCCCTCTACCCTTTTAAACTAATAAACTTTAGAAAAATCATTCATATTATTTTACTAATTTTGCAATTACAATTTAAATATTTGTAAAAAAGTTGGATGCTTTGACATTGTAATAATTTAATAAGTCAAGGGGTGTAAAATTTGGGGCAAATTATTTCATTTCAGTGCATAGAAATTGGGCCTTTAATAAACACGACTTCCTAAGCATTGACCATCCAATCACTGCCCAATTCTTTCATACCTTAATATTTTATTTATTTTTAAAATTTTGCAAAATTTTATATTTTAGAAATAATAAGCTTCCTTCTTCACAAACTAAAAATATTGGCTCTTGAATAAAAAAATTGATTAGAAGAACAGTCACAGGTGATCATGGTAGACTAAAATACCAAATCGATCAACCAATTGGAAGTCGGTTAGTCAAAGATAAAGAAGAGATCGGTTGGTGTTGGATTGGTTTTTATATCGGTTTTCTCTCCTTGATGATCGAGATGGATTTTAACGTTTACTAAACTAACTACAGTCTATTTGGTGACAATTTGATTGAAAACTTGACTCTCACTTATCGTTGCACATCTTTACTCAATGTCCTAGATGGTATTTGCCCAATTTCTAAAATTTTAAGAATCTTATTTTGCCTACCCCATCATCAAGCAATTTTACAAATTTACTTTTATTTATTATTTTTTCTTGGTGCTCGATCTCCTTCTCTTGTATGCTAACTTCGATTGGACCATGCTTCAACTCAACTCTATGCCCACAATAGCAACTCTACCTGCCTTCTTCTTTTTCTCTAATTCTATTCAACTTATATTGCAAAGCGAAAAGTTGGGAACCAAGAAACAAGAACAATAGAGTGAAGTCATGCGAAAAAAGGGACATAGAAAAGGGAAAGAAAGAGTGATAGCAAAAGAGCAAGAGCGAGTGAAAAGTGCACAAACCTCGTTTTTTATAATTTCACTATACATAGTTCATTTTTTTATAATTTCACTCCAATTTAACATTATTTATCTTATTTTCGTTCTCCAACACATTTTAAATATATGATTTCTTCTTCCATCTTTTCTTCCCTTTTCTTCCTCATCTCATGTACCCTAATTTCAATTTTAAAACATTATAAAATGGTGACTATTCCAAAATGTAAAATTCCAAATTATAATCCACCAAACATTTTAAAATTTGAAATGGGATATTTATTTATAAAAGGGTCTTTATCATCTAATTTTATATATATATATATATATATATATAGTATTTTGACAAAATAGGTGTCACTTTCCCTCTCCATCATGTCATTAATTAATTAATTAAAAATGTAGATAAAAAATAGGGAGAAAAGTTGTTGGCCACTTCTTTCCTTATTGTCTTATGCAGTTTATGATAAAACTAAAACAGTTGAGATCCCAAACAACATTTTTGACACTAAATTTAAATATTATCATTTTTTAAATCAATATTAGTTAGATCTTGGAAAATTGTTCTTGGTCAATTTTATGGTTGTATTTATAAACCATTCCATTATAATTTTGTAAAAATGTTTGTTATGATATCAAATAATGATACTTTCTCCAATATTAACAATAAAGTTATGGTTAGTAAAATCTAGATAATTACGATTTAATTTTACTCGATGGTAATTTAGTTAGTATTTATCTATGCTGGAATTGTTGATTTGATTATTTGATACATAAGTTAGTTGTCGACTATGGGTTGTCTTCGAAATCCTTTTGTTGTATCTGTGTGGATAAGTTCTCGATTAAGTCCATTTTCTCTATTTTATTTGAAATGTTTTTTTATCCTAAGAAAAAAAATAATACACTTTATTTAAGTTATTGTATTATTAAAATTTCACTACATATATTTGTTATTATTTAACCAAATCTAGTAAGTGAGATACTAAATTCAAATTTTTATTAAAAGTAAAGTGAATAAAATTAAGGTTAGGTTATTTTTTTAATTAATATTTTTTAAAATAAAAAGTTTATATGTTAGAATTTAGGTGATAAAAGTTCAATAAAATATTTCAATGAGTTATTTTAAAGATTTTTTCAAATCTTCTCACCTTTAAAACTATAAGAACTAAATATTAAATTTATCCATAAAAACTATTTATTTTCATTAGAAAATTATAGAGATAGAATCAAAACTTTAAGCAAATTACTTAGGACCAAGGTAATAATCGATTAATTATAGTCTTTTTTTTTTTACAAAGTTATAATCAAACCAACCATAGTCAGTTTAGTAAATGTTGCAAAGCTATCTCGACACTTATGAGAAATGATCGATCGGTCAGTTTAACATTTATAAATAATTTTTTAATTTTTAATTTTTAATTAGAGTTATTTTCAAAATAGTTTATGTTATTTGATGGTATTTATATTTTGTAAATCTTTGGAATTTAAAATAATTACACTTTCAATTATTCATATTTGGAGAAAAAAAATGAAAAGGGTGATTTGGTCAATATGGAAAATGAAAGTCAGCTACCGTTGATTGGTGGGTTACGTTGAACCTTCCCGCACTTTGTTTTTCCCAAATTTCCATCGATTGCATAAATATATATATAAATAAATAAACAATTAAAGTAAAAAAGAAAAAAAAGAAAAAAAAAACTCGTAAAGTTGATGATCGGTACACGGAAAGGAAGTCCTTTTTCAGTTGCTCTTTCTTCGCTCCGACTTCGTTTCCTATTCATTCTTCTTCATTACTATATCTTCTTCAATCATCCTAATTCATTCATTCATTCTTCTTCTTAATCTTCACGGTTCCATTTCACATCCTTTCTTCAAAGGATTTTTGTTAGGAAAAAAGAGTTTCGGTGCGTAATTGTCCCGCCAGCTTAACCTTTGTTGTTTGTTCCCACCGCGTTGAGATCTGGTTTCTTTCGATTCCTTCTACGATGCTAAGCAAGAGCTTCAAGCCTGCGAAATGGTAGGTTTGAGATTTCTTCAACTTAATCCTTGTAGTTTTGTTCTGTTGTTGGGTACTTTTGGCTGGGATCAATTTATTGACTTTTTTTTTTTTGCATTTTTTGTTTGAATTGGGTTGGGTCGGTGCAGTAAGACATCGCTGAAGTTAGCGGTTTCGCGGATTAAGCTTTTGAGGAATAAGAAAGATGTTCATATTAAGCAGCTTAAGGGAGATTTGGCTAAGTTGCTTGAGGCTGGACAAGACCAGACTGCTAGAATTCGGGTATTTTAGTGTTGTTCTTTGACTCTGGAATTGATTGTATTTATTTGTGTCTTTATCAAGTCACCGTGTTTTTTAGACCTAATGTCATATGGGAAGATGAACTTTATCGTGCGTCAATTTGATGATTCCTTTTCCGAAGAATTTACGTTTCCATCTTGTTTCAGGTTGAACACTTTGTTAGAGAAGAGAAATCGAAGGAAGCTTATGAACTCATTGAAATATTTTGTGAGCTAATTGTGGCGCGCATGCCAATGATTGAGTCCCAAAAGTATGTTAATTTCTTTTTTATTGAAGTTATTTTTGTTGATTTCTCATGAACTTCGCTGCCTATAGGGTATGCTTTGATTTCAGAATGTGCATTTGTATTCGACTTCACATGGTTGTGATTTCTTTTAAAGCAAAATTTTGCCCTCGTGACGTATGTGTTAACTTCTGATTTCTGAGCATAATGAATGTACTCCTATTAATTCGGTTTATGTTTTCATGTTCAGAAATTGTCCCATAGATTTGAAGGAAGCAGTCTCGAGTGTTATATTTGCATCACCCAGATGTGCAGATATTCCAGAGCTCTTGGATGTTCGTAAACACTTTAAATCAAAGTATGGAAAAGAATTTGTCTCGGCCGCAGTGGAGCTGCGCCCAGAATGTGGAGTGAATCGCATGGTAAATGTGTTAGCTGTTTTGTGTTCATAAACTTAGGGAGTGTGGGTTCTCTCTATGAAGATAACTTGGTTCCATTGACTTTCCTTCCATTCTTACAACTTTCCAGTTAGTCGAAAAACTATCTGCTAAAGCACCGGATGGGCAGACCAAACTTAAAATCTTGACTGCAATTGCTGAGGAGTATAACATCAAATGGGACCCAAAATCCTTTGGTGACAGCATCAACCCTCCGGCTGATTTGTTGGTAATTTTAGTTTTTATAAAAAAGAACTATTTCCTTCAATGCTCAAGGTGTTTTTATCAGGAAATGAAGACTTACCTGAATTATTTTATTTTAATATTGAATTTCGGTTTTAGTAATACTAGTTATGAACTTTGTTGAGCAGAGTGGACCAAATACTTTTGGGAAGGCTAGTCAAATACAGATGGAGTCTATTAGTGGCCCATCTTCATTTGATCACAAAGAATCTTCTAGAAAACATGTTCCATTCAAACCTGATGAAAGGCCTCATGTACCCGAGAGATCCCCTGAACACAGTTTGAGATCAGAACATCAGTCCAAACAATCCAACTTTGCTCACGTTAATGCCAATCAAAGCAACATCACTGGCCGTCATAATTCAGAAACATCTTTTGGTATGTGAAAATTATATCTGATGCAATCATCTTCATTTCTTTCTTCTCTATGTACGTGCTACACATACATATTGAAGACAGTTACTTTTGTTTGAATTTGCAATTGTTGGTTATATATTGAAACTGTGATATGCGTAAATTAATGCAGAGGGGATGCATAGGCACTCAAATTCTGGTGAACAAAATAATTACTCTTCAGGTAGGCAGCAGTGGAGTATGGATTTTAAGGATGCTACCTCTGCTGCAAAGGCAGCGGCTGAATCTGCAGAACTAGCAAGTCTAGCTGCCCGAGCTGCTGCAGAACTTTCCAGTCGTGGAAACATCTCCCAACCATCCTCTTCTGAGTTTCAGAAATCTTCGTCTTATAATTTAAGGGCAGAAGGACCTCAAGGATACCCTAGTGTCCATTTACGTGATCAACAGCTTCCTAAAGACCAAGTTGTCAGTGCACCTCGTAAAAGTTCTACGCCGGATGATAATTGGAGAGACAATGAGACAAGAACATACATGGGGGATAATTCCAAGAATTATAGTTATCCATCTTCAAGCGTTAGTAACAATGATGTCAACATATCTGTGACCAATCTCAGTGCAGCAGAAAGATCCTCTTTCAAGAAATCATCCGAACCTAGGTTTAGCGGTTCCCTTGGTAGTAGTGCAACTTTGGAGAAACAAACCAGAAAACATGATGCCAGCACGTCTGTAACCAGTTTCAATGCTGCAGATAGATACTCTTTCAAGAATTCATTCGAACCTGGGGTCAGTGGCTCTCTTGATAGTGGGGATGAACAACCCAGAAATTTTAGTTCCAACATATCTTCCACTAATTTCAACGAATCAGACACATACTCGCTCAACAAGCCGTCTGAATCTGGGTTTAGTGACTCTTTAGGTAGAACCAGTATGGAGAAACAACCCGAAATGTTGATGTAGAATATGTTAGCGATCAGCCATTTAGTACGGGTTTTGACAGAACTAGTTCCTATGGAGATGTGAGGATTGAAAGTGATTCAATTAAAGTGCCTTCCCACGAGAAGTTGGGGAATGATGCCTATGAGAACCCTTTTGCCATGGATAAACCAAATGAGAGTGAAAGTACTGTTGATATGAGTTTTTATGACCATGCCAGTGTGGTCTTTGATGATTATGGTCCAGATGATGATTATATTCCAGACTACGATATCCCGAGGAGAGAATCAATTCCAGACCTTTCGTCACCTAAAGGAAAGGTGCCAATAAATCCATCACCAGATGATACTTGGATCTTCAACGGGAACAAGAATGATTCTGCTGAGAAGGCTGTTTCACACGCTCAAATTTCTGATCATACTTCACTGTTTGCTGAAAGTATTGGAGCTTTTGATGATCCTTCCCATTCTGATGAGTTGTTGCCGGCAACTTTTGACCATTCAGATGGATCTGGTTCTGAAAGTGAGGAAGAGTTGAAAGAATCTGAGATCATTGCTAAAGAAAACTCTAGTGAATTCTGCAAGAAGCAGGATTTGTACTCTGAAAAATCAGAATGGACTCGGAACATTAGTCATGGATTATCTGGATCTTCAGATGAGGACAGTAGTAGCATGCCATCTCATCGCCTCTCTTCTGAGCTAAACTCTGTACATGAATCGAAGAAGAACGACAGCCCACTGAGTTCTCCTGATATTGTAGAAGAATCAACTTCAGATGGCAGCAGTGGCTTGAATTTCGGGAAACTGAAAGGTGGCCGAAGAAACCAAAAAAGTAATAAGCTTCCATTTGCAAACAATTCATCAAGAAATGACTCATCATCTAAACAAGCATACGAAAACGATGCCTCAAAAACTGAGCAGTCTACCTTCATTTCTTCTTCTACAGCTAGGACTTCGTTGCGATCAAAGGCTTCTGAAGAGACATATGCTACAAGTGTAGAAGAGAGACGAGGTCAAGAAAAGGAATCACAACCAAGCTTAATAGCTTTAATTCCAATCTTGATGATTCAAAGGAGAAGTTCTCGGTTTATACTCTTAGAAGTGATCAAGAGCCACATAGCAAGAACGTGGTTGATGAAATCTTGAAGAATCCAGCCCCAACAAGAGTTGCAGTTAAGTATCCTGGTTTCCACAATGACGATGATTCTGACGAAGATTTGCCTGAACAAAATATGAAAAACAGTCCTCATCGAGTTATTGGACTTTCTAGACGGACCAAAGCGTCTCCTAAAAGTCCAAGTCCACATTTAGAGGACTCACACAGGACTCCCACGACCATGAGTCATGAGGATATAATTGAGAGAAAAGCTTCAACGAGTTTCTATGCAACTACATCGCCACTGAGGGCAAAAACTGGAACAAGATACTCTGATCGTTTGGAAATTTCAGAGCAGCCTCAATCATCTAAACCTTTCAAGCAAACTCATGAAACTAAGAGGTCTTTTATTGAGGAAAGGTCTAGACCTTCTGCAGAGGAACAGCAATACAATTATCCACCAGAGATAAATAGACGAGGCAATTTTGAGAGTTCAAAGTTTTCTTCTTCAAGGGATACGACAGCAGCTCCAGTGAAGACTCGGGTTCAATCAAGTAACTCAGAGCAACCTCAGTCAATGAAACCTTCCAAACCAATTCCTGAAACTAAAAATCTATCCATGAAGAAAAATTAAAATCTCCTACGAAGGACTTGCCATCCACTCCTTCACCAAAATTAGAAACACAAGGCAACTCTGAGAGTTCGAAAAAGGAGAAGACTGAGGCAGTTGAGAAAGCTAGTCATGTTCACCCAAAGCTACCCGACTACGACAACTTTGCAGCTCACTTCCTCGCTCTTAGACAGAATAACAAGTAAATCTAGTTTCTTGGCGTTGATTTATACTTATACAGTTATACATACGACATAAATATATTTTTTGATTTATTAATTTAATTAGTCCATGTTCATGGTTATTTATTAGATAGCTCTTATTCATGATTCGAACTCTAAAGGATACATCAGATGTACAGGTTAGATTAATGGTTTGTTGTTTAGGAAAAAGCAATCAGAAGCTAATTGTGGAAATCACATAAAAGCTTTCCCAATTAATTAGCCTAAAGGTCAGATAGGCCATAATGTGTAAATGGAGAAAGGTATCTACACCACAATAAAGCTAGAGAAAGAACCAATTCTTAGAATCTACCACTAAAAAGGAGATATGTTGTTGAAAATCTGATTGTACCTTTCAGTCCATAATGACCAGAAAAAAAAAAGGCTCTGACAGGCTTAAGACACAAGATCTCCTTCCTTTCTAAAAGGATGATCTATCAAAAACGAAGTTATGGAAGACTCCCATATTGGATGCCAAAGGAATATGCCAACCAGGATGATAGGATCCAAGCCTCCGAAATGATAGGAGAGGTTACTTTAAGGTAGAAAGATCTTCCTATGGTAGAAGAGCTTCTACAAAGAACGTGTCATTTTGCTTTTCTACCCAGGTTACATTGGTGTCACTAAAAGATCTTAAGTTTAAATCCTATTCGAAAATTCTCATAACCTGTTAAAGGTGTTAAAGGTCATGAGTTCAAGTCGTTTTTTGAGAACGTGTCATTAGTTGATCAAGGTCATAAGAATTCTAGAAACTGTTAGTCTTATGCATTAAAAAGTATCATTTAGTTCAAAAGAATGGCTTCAAGAATTAAGGTGTGTATTTAATGCATTAAATATTTGAAGTAGGAGTGTTCTGAAGTTTCATTTTGGTGTGTATTTTTAGATGCATTAATTGTTATTTGAAGAAATAGCTAATGGTATTATCAGTGTATTTTTCTCCTGTAAAAGTCAGATGAGAAAGGAATATTTTAGTTATTTATTGTGTGCTTTCAACTTTCAAGTGCAGAGTTCATTTCAAAATATGTGTGTGAAAACGCGTCATCTATAAATTAAAATGTTTGAACTGTTTTTTTTTCTAAAATTATTATTATTATTTATTAGAAAATTTATTTTAAACGACAATTTTCTAAAAATATTTATACATATAGTATAATATCATGGTTTATTTATGACAGATTAAGATAGACGGTCACAATTATGGATAGATTATCATATGTTGTAAAGATTTTGGTTCATTTTGCTATATTTAGAAATAGTTTTTTTTATAGGAAGAAAAAAAGTGTGCATGGTGCCACGTAGTTGAGGAAAACTAGCACCAAGCTCCACCAATTTGGTGACTTTTTCTATGTTAAAAGAATCAGTTTATACTCGTTAAAACTCGAACTAAGCTTTCATGAATAATCAATATAGACAACAAAAACAATACTAATCTGCACTTAAAAGGACAAAAATCAATGCACTTAAAAGGAACAATTTCATCATATTGGGGTGAGACAATTGATAAGCCTAAAAAATTAAAGAGGTCAATCAATTCTTTCTTTTAAGTAATAGTAACAAAAATCTTGAAAATGATAAATTGTTACCTATATATACCTTTTAAGTCTTATTATAGTTTTTCTGGTTTCTTATTAAATCAAATAATACAATATGTAAAATTGTGGGTGTTAGAGGTGGTGTGAACTCAAATTTTCTTTTAACAATTTACAAATATGTACAATTGTGGGTGTTAGAGGTGTGTGTGAACTCAAATTTTCTTTTAACAATTTACAAAAGGTCTAAAGATATGGGAGACAAAAAGAACTCAAGAAATATACATTCGCACGAGTTAACGCCTTTTGCTTCGAGATTCTAGACACATTTATCCTTTTACAAAGTAATATGAAGTTAAACCCTAACAAAACTATCCATAAGAACACTCCATTCTTCAATCTTTTAAAATTTTTTTTTTAGTCAATTCCACGTTATGTGAGAATTTACGTTATATATAAATAAATGTGGAATAAACTAAATTGTATCTCAACTTTCCACTTTCACAAGTTAGAGTCAAATAAATAATTGATCATAAAATTGTAATAATTAAGCAAAGGGAAAAGAGTAGAACCATACCAAAAAATATACTAGTTCGTCCCAAACTTAGACTATGTTTAGTCTTATGCAACAGCAAGTTCTATTGAAAAACACGCTTTCAAATCTTTCTTCCCAAATGAGAACTATTTGAATTTGAATTCAAGTACTAACTTGAAATAAAGAATAAGAGAAACACTTAATCCAACTCTCCACTGCCACACAAAAATGATACACTGGAATCTGAGAGACTTCAAACTAGTGGCGAACTAAATTCCTCAGATCGCCGTCTGGTGCCTTTTCTCATCCGGCAAATGCTCTCAGCACAATTGTCTCGGCCTTTTCTTCTCCATCGGCTCAAAGGAACCTCACTTCTACCTTTTCTTCTTCAGCGGCGGCAAAGCTCAGCACACACACCATTTGTGCTGCAATTTTTCTTCTCTCTTTTTAAAGTTGAATTCACAAAGCCTCCAAATTAACCTATTAAAATAGTTCTTCCATGGGTTAATACAAGAGAAGTGGACCCAAATTTGCTTCATGAATTAAATCACCGCTTCCCTCATTAACCAATCAAATAGAAATTCTTTTGGGTTAAAGGAAATAGAAATAGAGCCTAGGAGTTTTGGCTTCGAATTTCCCAACATGTTCTTCGTTCTACAACTCATGGATAGTAGAGAATTTTTGTTTGGCTATAACTCACATTTTAGATATCATTATTGAAAACATGGTTTTTGTTTCCAAATCATAGTGAGGTAGGCAAAACGATGTATGTGCTCTTCATGAGTTGCTGAACAAATGGTGAACCAAGATTGGAATACTATTAACCTTACTAAAATGTATAATATACAATATTTGGGTCAGATTTTCTCGTCCATTGCTACAAAATTGCTACCAAAAAAAAAAAAAAAAAACCTTCTTACTACTCCCCTAGAGACTGGCTAACAATGAGATGATCCACTCCCATTCTTGAAAACAGAGGCACAAATTTCAATACAATATCAGTTTAGTCATCATATTGTATTATTACCTTCAACAATATCTTCCCCACGTCTCTTCTTCGAAGGAAGTTGCTATATCTTGTGAGTGCTGTAACCAGCATCTTCAGTTGTCAAATCCTCTTTCCAATTCTCAAACTCAGATCCCCCAAACACTATTGTTTGATTCCAACATAGCTGTTTTGTGAAAATTTTAGAGGCACATAAAACTATTATGAGTAACATATAGACATTAGAAAAGTAAATATTAAACCCAATGTCCATAAACTATTATGAGGCACATAAAATTATTATGAGTAACATATAGACATTAGAAGAAATGCAAAACCAAACCAAAAGAGCGATTCTAAAATTGTTAAAATTACTTTTGTTGTTTTAAAAAACACTCTGAAACATGTTTTTAATCATTCAAAACTACTTTTGATGACATGAAAATTGCATTTGTAAATGTAAAATTAAATATTAAATTACTTTTACTGGTTACTGGTGTGATTCGAAGTGATTAGAACTATGACAAAAGTAATTTTAACAATTTCACGATCACTCTCCAACATGCTCTAAAAGGGCAAAAATCTAGTGATTCGATTACACACTTCACAGACAGCAGATAAGCAAAACTACTTTAATGGAAATTAAATTAGGGCAAGAAAACATTGGTAAGAAGTGTAGTAGGAACTTACTCAGAGCTTATCTGGATTAATGCATTTATCAAAACATCTAGTAGCAAAGGTTCGCTGGTCCCAATATCAACCCTGTGCATAAAGTAAAATAGATAAATGAGAAAAAAAAGTGAACGCTGACATCTTAAGCTCTTTCCTGGTATCACGAACACCTCCGTAAATGTTGTGAAAATGACAGCAACATCCAGAAAATTAGATTGAGAGATATTACCATATGCGAGCCAAGTTGTCTTGAACCTCAAAATCCCCAATGTTATAAAATGTGGTTGGATTAACATTAGCTCCCTGAATAGCATCATAACTTGGCCGTTTATCCAAAGGAGATTGAGACAGCTGTAAAGATTAACTTAAATGATCATCGACAGCAAATATGATTCATAAAATTTGCTGAAGGCTAATTTTCCAAACAAAATCATGCAATCCTATAACAACGTGAGTGAAATTGAAGTTTACCTGCATATTCATGGAATTGCATCCACCAAGACGTCCAATGATGTGCCATGACCTTATGGTCTGTGAACAAAGATAATAGATCTAATTCATTGAAGTTTTTTAGGCAGAAGCTAAGATAACAGAAACAAAAACTTACATCACAAATTAAGGTGATATCTTTTGCCAGTGGAGTGTTGTAGAATTCAAACCATATATACGAGTTTGAGAAATCGAATCTGGAAGAAACATTGAGAACTCATATGTCCAATTCCAAACTAAAGAGAGAATATATGTAACGGAATGGGGAGAATTCAATGCATAATTAAGCCAGAAGATACATCTTCAACAGATAATTCACATAAATTATATAGAAGAAAGAAAAGACACGCAAAAAAGTAATAAGTTTTTTTATTCTCAACTGAATATGTTTTAGAGATTAAGGAGAGAATGGATACTAAGTACATAGGAATATAACTAGGAAATATGCTTGTATTCTAACGGTTCATATACTCAGGCTTCAGCATATAAGAAGCAATAAAATTCTCAGTTATCAGAACTATACCAAAACTATTCGTAGTGCAATCGCTACACACAAGTTATATGCTTGTTGGCTACGGAAATTCTTCCTAAATTAGAATTTAGCTCCCTACTCTAGTGGAAACCAAGAAGAAACAATATGCATTTATGAAATTGTGGCTGTATAGATAGTCCAACATTGGGGTTCTCTGTTCTACTGCCTCAGACATAGTCAAATCAAATGCATTCATCCATATAGATTACAAGTCACATTAATTACTTGACTGTCAATATCTTGACCTTTTACTATCAAAGTAAATATTTGGCCTTTTTTCCTGGAGAAAAGCTACATCTAGTACCGGATCAATGATTTAAGCAACACATCCCAAGTCGTTTTTTCCAAGCTAGATACTTCAGGACCAGAAGTTTAAGGATTTATTCTCATAGTAAAATGGAACATATTGAAACATTTTTGTTTAAAAAATGATTGAAATCCTAAATAAATGTTAGGTGGAAAAGCAAGAGCATGGTTAATTCAATAAAATGAAAAGATTGACAATCCATCTATTCAAGTGGTAAAACTAATCCTACTTGTTGAATGTAACTTTTACTGGAACAGCTGATCCCGTCTTTGGCTGAAGTATCTTGTTTCTTTTCTTCCTCAGCCTCTCTTCCATCTGCAGTATGTACCTCTTACAAGTTAAACACCAAAAGCCAAAAACAAGAACGCTTCTAATAAGCAACAATACATGTTTATCTAGACATTTCAACTTAAGCCACCATATTTGCACTCGTAAAACAAACAAATGACCCAAAAAGAGATTATTGCCATTAAACAGTAGCAAGAAGTTGAAGTATAAAATGTCCACTTAGTACTTCGTTGATAAACCCACAATGGGATAATAGAAAAAACAAACATGAAAAAGCGATTGACGAGGAAGAGATAAGAAAGTTTTACTTTGGACCGAGCTTTATCTGGATCATCAAGACTAGTTCCTATAATTTCAGCGAATTCAGGGTCTCGATCATAGTCCTTTTCTCCTTCTCTTCCTCTAAATCCACTCTCACTCCAAAATCTGTCGTCCCCATCATCATAATCTTCACCTTCTTCATCCACCACCTCGATTTCAGTGGAGGGGATGTTGTAAATTTCCGATTTTGGTCGCGGGTAGCTCTGGATAGAAAATTCCGGTGAAGGGGTTTAGAGAGGGTGTATGGGGGCAATAAATGGTTGGTTGGGAGGGAAATTTTAGCGCCAATTGTTGTGATGGGAAGACGAATTGGCAAGAAAATGGAATGGTGGAATTGCAAGACAACCATTTCTTTGTCTGTGGAGCTTGAAAACCTTGAGCGATGAAAATTAAAAGATAAAACCTTCTTCAAATCTGGAAAGAAATGAGAGTTCGAAACAATTGGACATGAACCAGCAAAGCGGTGGTGCTGATTTTAGCTCTTGCTCTAACAAGCTTAGTGTTCAAATATCTTTTCCACAGGGTTTGTATACCGGAAAAGATAGAAGGCAAGAAGATAATTGTAGACTATGGATGACCCAAACATATTGGGGAAGCAATGTTGAATAAATACATCCACAACCAAAATGTAGTTTCGTCTCTCTTTTTCGACTTCGTTCTATCATCGTCTCTTTTCCATCTGAAATCATGTTTTGATCAATCTAACTCGATATTTTAATGCATTTTTCAACATTTTGAGATTGCATTAAAATCCTTTGCAATATCATAACTAAGAAGTATGAAATGAAATTCAACACCGAAGGTTTAAAATTAAAATGCAAGACTAAGTCATATGCATAGAGAAGGTTTGCCTCTTTCTTCTTCGAGTATATAAATGTGTGAGATGTGACAATTTGAATTACTACTACTTTTACTATTTTTCATCATAAAAAAATTGTATAATACAAGTTAATCCCAAACTAATTTTGTTAATGAAAACAGACAATTGTACATGTCTATCGTGTTTGGCATTACTTAACCATACTAATTGAGAATTTGTATAATACTTTTATCTAAATTTGGAGCATAAGGTTGTCTTTAGTTTAATCTTATGTATTTCACAATATTAGTTCGATAAACTTATATACTATACAATTTGAATTTTTCATTAATAGTATTTTTTAATTAGATAAGTCATAGGAAGGTAATCACATTATTAAGATTAGACCCATCAATTATTTCATTGACTTGTAATCAATGCATTAGTTTACTTTAAATAGTAGTAAGTAGAAAAAGAAAGTTATAGATTAGTTAGAATGAGATGAGTTCCTAAAATGTGTTGGCATTCTAACAAAGATTTGTAGATTCATAATATCATCTGAAAGTTATATATATATATGTTACTCGATTCTTTTATTTTGGAAATGCTTAAAAAATTGATTATTATGCTATTGAGGTATGCTCATTTTGACATATATAACAAATCAAGTTGCTCAAAGAGCTAAAGTTAAAGAATTTCAAATTGATTCAAGCACCTAGAAAATGTAGCATTAAAAAACAAATAGTCTTTTGCTAATCTCCTCTATATTAACATTGTATCTATTTATCACTCTCATCACTGATAAAGTTACTCACGCAGTTGCGACTTTAACATGATTTCAAAATTGTTCTTAGATCTTAAATTTTTTTCATATTTTCCCTTATCTAAACAAGGAATCAAGAAAGGAGTTTGTTCATCTCTATTATGCTTTGAAAATTAAATTAAAGGTAAAGTTATTTGTTAAAACATGCTCCAATATTTATTTAACATAAACTTTACTAAATTTTGAATTCACACTCTTTTTTTAATTATATGTCATGAAATATAACATATATAATTAATCAACATTTTTATATAAAATAAATTATAAAAAATATATAAAAGAAAAACAAAATATTAGAAAGGTAAACTATTTATATTGTTTTTTAATATAGTAAATTGAATAAAAATAATTATAAAATATATAGTAATTACAATAAATCATAATAAACTACTATATATTGAGAGTACTACATATATTTACATATATTTATTATAAAATAGTGACGTGATAATATACAATTAGAGTATATTATATAGCATTTAACACAATATAATCTCATAAAAAAATATTTAAATGTAGAAATTAAATTTTAAATTTTTTTTAGAATAAAATTAAATTCAGTTGACAACAAATGAGAATATGGAAAATTGAGAGGTAGAAAATGGAAATAAACGAGAAATAATGTCGCTTATTGAAAAGAAAACTTTTGTTTTTTAAAAAAATAACTTTGATTGAAAAGAATAATAAAAGGAGATGGGGAGCGGCAATTCAAATTGGGGGAAGAAAGGAACGAAGAAATTGATAGAGAGAATAAACGCGATGCCACCACCATCGCGTCTTCTCTAGGGTTTCGTCCATACCTTTCTACTCTTCTTCCTCACTTTCCCCATTTCTTCATCATATTCAAATTTCAAATTTCAAATTCATATTTCTTGTACGGTGCAGAAATTCTTGTTTTTTCGACCTTCTGTTTGTTGTAACTCTTTATCTTCTCTTCCCCCCTTGTAAGTTCATCCCGATCTACGGTTTTTTTTAGGCTATCTGAAGTTTTGATTTCTTTGCTCCAACGGATTGAGATTGATTTGCTCTGACATTGTTGCTTCTGTACCGGATTTGTATTTACTGGTTGCTGGTGTAATTAAAAAAGTCGACTGGGGATTGGTTGAGAAAATTAAGGGAAAGGAGGAGAAGGTGGTTAGTAGAGTTCACAATCAATCTACTTTAAGTGTTTGCATGGCTGGTATTATCTCGTTCATACTTTTTTACTCATTTCTCTTTATGAACTGATGCCATTTGCGGCTTATTTATCTTCCTTTGATACGACAGATTGAAGTTTGTGTAATATTAGAGCTTGGGGACAAAAGATATTCAACATTACTTATCAAATTCAGAGGTTGTGATTTGGGTTTGGTAGTTCTGGGTTCCTTCATCGTTTGGTTGACCAGTATAATTTTCCGGCCAGCTTGAACCTGGTAAAGGTTTGTTCATTGGGGTTTTACTTATGCACTATGATGAAATGAATTTTATACATCTAGAGGTGGTTTATGGGGAGGCATGTAAATTGTTTGTTGAATTGTATGAGAGATGTTTTATTTGTATGGTTTGAATTAAGGAGATCGATTGAATTGGATGTATCTGTGACGTGTGAGTTACTTTTTAATTACTTGTTTATATTGTTCTAATTTAATTTCAGAGCTCTTGATGAGAGACGATGTTGTCGAGAATTGATTCAAAGAAGATTGGGAGTCGCTCTGGCAGTGAGAAGTTGTTGAATGAGATAGAGACCATAAACAAAGCACTTTATCTGAACAAACATTTATCTAAGAATTCAAATCCTGTAGCCAATAATCGACAAAGATATACGGGTAAAACCAATTTGCCCGATCCCAAGTTGAAGCCAAAAAGCAGTAATGAAGATCCAACACGCAAGGAAAAGAAATCTATATGGAGTTGGAAGTCTTTAAAGCCGTTCTCCCATGTTCGAAACCGCAGGTTTAATTGTTGTTTCTCTCTCCAAGTTCACTTGATTGAGGGGTTACCTTCTGATTTGGACGATTTTAGTCTAAGTGTATTCTGGAAGAGGCGGGATGGTTTATTGGTAACTAACCCTAAGAAGATCATAAGGGGCAAGGTAGAATTTGAAGAGGTGTTGAACTGTACTTGTACAGTACATGGTAGTGGAAATGGACCTCATCATTCTGCAAAGTATGAGGCCAAGCATTTTTTACTCTATGCTTCCTTATATGGTGCTTCAGAGGTTGATTTGGGGAAGCATCGGGTTGATCTCACGAGGTTTCTTCCCCTAACATTGGAGGAGTTAGAAGAAGAAAAAAGCTCTGGAAAGTGGGCTACTAGCTTTAAATTATCTGGTAGGGCTAAAGGTGCCACAATGAATGTTAGTTTTGGATACACAGTAGTAGGTGATAATTTACCTGCCCCTGGAAATCATATCGGTGATTCCTTAAAGGGGAAGCAGAATAAGTATGGTATCGAGAAATCCGAGATGGTGGTTGGTGAATCTGGTAGTAGAAGCAGAATACGGAATACTGAGAGTATTCCTGGAAGGATGAACTATAATTCTCTTGAATCATCCCAGACAGTAGATGATATAAAGGATCTTCATGAAGTTCTGCCAGTACCTCAGTTAGAACTTGCCAAGTCGGTAGATCTATTATACAAAAAATTTGATGATGGTAAATTGGATGCTTCAGAGAACAGCAACCCTGAGCTCAATGGATGCATTGAAGATTCTCATCCAATGAAATCTGATTCTTACCTTTCTGCCCCTGAGAAAGAAAATGCTGATGTTGATTGTGGAACTGAGTTCTCATTCATTGAACGAGGGATTGAAATGTCTTCTGAGGAACAGGTGGAGAAAATTGAAGTAGGGGTTGAAGTGTCTTCTGAGGAACAGGTGGAGAAAATTGATGTAAAAGATGTTGATTCCTCTGCAGTTGGACATTCTGCAATTGACAATGTATCATCGATGGCTCATGAAGAGGATAGCAGGGTTGCTGCATGTGATAGTTCTTCCAATGACGATGATATTTATACCAAAGAATCCATCCTGAAGGAATTGGAGTCAGCTTTGAGTTGTGTGTCTGAACTGGAGACGGCAGCAATGGAGTCTCCCGAGGAAGAGCATTTGAACTTAAAATTTAAGTCAAGTGATGAACCAACTGGAGAGGGCATGTCCCTTGATTTAGATGATGAATTTTTGGAAAGTAAAGGATCCCCCTTGATTTAGATGATGAATATTTGGAAAGTGATTTCTTACGTATGTTGGGGCTTGAGCAAAGTCCATTTGGTTTGTGTTCTGGAAGTGAGCCAGAGTCTCCAAGAGAGCAGCTATTACGACAATTTGAGGAAGAAGCTGTAGCAGGTGGTTATTCTTTGTTCAATTTTGATGATGAAGATGAAAGTTATCCAGCATATGATTATGATTTTAATGCAAGTTCTGAGTTTGGAGACATAGCTGATACAGCTTTTGATATGCCGTCGACTGTCAGTGATAATGAAGGCAGGTGCTTCATAGATGATGAAGCAATGAGGAGTAAAATGAAGGCAAAGATGTTGGAAGATTTGGAGACAGAGGTTTTTGATGCACGAGTGGGGCTTGAATGAGGAAGCCTTTCAACAGTCGCCATCAAGCAGCTCTCATGGGTTTGGAAGTCCAGTTGATATGCCTTCTGAAGACCCATTTGAATTGCCTCCTCTTGGAGAAGGACTGGGTTCATTTATCCAGACAAAGAATGGAGGTTTTTTGCGATCTATGAATCCTGCAATTTTCCAGAATGCTAAGAGCGGTGGAACCTGATTATGCAGGTTTCTACCCCCGTGGTAGTACCTGCCGAAATGGGTTCGTGTGTAATGGAAATACTACCCCGTCTGGCCTCAGTTGGAATTGAGAAACTTTCTATGCAAGCAAATAAGTTAATGCCTTTGGAAGATATAACTGGGAAAACAATGCAACAGGTAGCGTGGGAAGCTATTACTACTTTGGAGGGTTCTGAGAGGTTTGTGGTCTCATTTTTCAACAACTCCCCCACCCCTCTCTCCCTATGGGAGATTCTTTATTATCTTGTTTAATTACATGTTATTTCTCTACATTGGAACAGGCAATGTGCACCTCAGAGTGAACCGGTGTTTGAGCAAGATCCATTTGATAGACGAAAAACTTCCACGGGCAGATCATCTGGTTCTAGGCATGAAACGTATGGTAAAAACTGTATGCGTGGTGAGCCTGAGACGGAATATGTATCCTTAGAAGATGTTGCTCCTCTAGCCTTGGACAAGATTGAAGCTCTTTCAATGGAAGGGCTGAGGATACAGTCAGGAATGTCTGAGGACGAGGCACCTTCTAACATCAGTGCACAGTCTATAGGAGAATTTTCAGCTCTTCAGGGCAAGGGAATTGACATTAGTGGGTCGCTTGGACTGGAGGGAACTGCTGGATTGCAATTGTTGGATGTAAAAGACAATGGTGATGATGTTGATGGATTAATGGGTCTTTCTCTCTCTCTTGATGAATGGTTGAGATTGGATTCTGGTGAACTTGATGATGAAGAAATTATCAGTGAACATACTTCTAAAGTACTCGCTGCTCATCATGCTAATTCCTTAGACTTCATTCGTGGTGGCACAAAGGGAGACCGAAGGCGAGGAAAGAGTTCTAGCCGAAAGTGTGGTTTACTGGGTAACAACTTCACAGTGGCACTCATGGTGCAACTTCGTGATCCGCTGAGAAATTATGAACCAGTTGGTGCCCCAATGCTTTCTCTTATCCAAGTGGAGAGAGTGTTCATCCCACCAAAACCCAAAATATACAACACAGTCTCGGAGATACGAAACAACTATTATGATGACGATGACGAGATCATTGCAAGAGTAGAGATAAAGGAAGAACCGGAGGAGAAAGCTTCTGAACAACAACAAAGCATTCCTCAGTTCAGAATCACAGAAGTTCATCTCTCGGGTATCAAAACTGAGCCCAATAAGAAACTCTGGGTACCTCAACATCCAACCAACAGAAATCTGGTTCACGATGGTTGGTCGCCAACGGCATGGGAAAGAGCAAGAAAAATCCGTTTGTGAAGACAAAGGCTGCTCCAAAGTCATCGGCTCCCGAACCAACGAAGGTGCAACCTCCTGGGGATAAAGACAAAGATTCCTTGTGGAGCATCTCATCTGGGTCTAAATGGAAAGCCTTTTCTGCATTAAATCCACTTGTAAGGAACCCAAATGTTGTATTCCCTAATGAAAACTTCAGGTTAAGGTGAGTGGTGGATGAATTGCTTGCTAGCAATTGAGCTGTTCTATGTACAAATATTAGTCCTTCAGGTGGAGTATACTCATGAAAGAGGTAACCCGTCAGTTCTAAGAACTACGAGAAGAATCTGTATTGATCTATAAATACACACAAATTACTTAGGTCGAGTGGTTTTCATCTGTACTTTGTGATTTTGGATATTTGAGCAATTTTTTTGTACAATAATTTAGGAATGTGTATCAAACTTCCGACTTGAGGTATGGCGTCCATTTTAATTAATGTGAAGCTTACTTTTACATTTTACTAGATAGGTGCAGAATGATTTAAATGAAAATTCTAAATCTCTTGTTCTCTTGTTACTTGTTAGGTCCACTCCCAAGTTCAATAAAGAGGTGTAAGGGTTAAAAATAAACGACAAAAGTTGGTTTTAGTTTCAAAGTTTTGAATTAGGTGCGTTTATTCTTTGAAGTTTTTTAAAATAGACCTTTTCTTCTCTTTAGATTTTAAAAAATGACGCCTTAGAACCAACATAGTTTTATAGCAAAAACATGCAATGGTTTTATGATTATATAGAAAAATAAAACTCTCGCTCTCCTCAATTTCTTTTAGACATTGTCAATAAACTAAAATGACATTTGTGTCCTAGAGAAGAAGAAAATGTTAGTAATAAAAGAAATTAGGGCTAAAATGAAGAATTTCAAATCTATCAAATTTGATAAGTAGAATCTGAAATTTTTGCTAGTAAATATTTTTTACTATTTTTTCATTTACAATAATTTTAGTACTATATATAATATATATTATTTTTTTTTCCAGCAATTCAATATTTCTATTCAAAATATAGAAATCATAGCAACCAATTGTAAAAAGCACCACAAATTTTTAATAAAAAAACAATTATTATTTTACAAAGATAAATGGGCTTATTCTTCTTTATGGGCCGCACCCACTACATCAAGCCCAATGGACAACACATTCATAAAGGAGGGGAAATTAGGGTTTCCGTGGCTTCTCATCTTCACTCAACGCCTGCTTCATCGCTTCTAACCCTCGTAAGCTTCCTCTCGATCTCCCATTTTTCGATTTCTTTTCTCCAACAATTTGTTTCCTCCGACATTGTTCGTTTTTCTATGAAACTGATTTTATTGGTTACTACTTTGTTTTCATTGTTTCTGATTTTCATCAACTTGTTGCAGTTTAATCGAAGAAGCCGACTGCAGATATGGTTGAGAAAACGAAGGGAAGGAAGGAGGAGGTGGTTAGCAGAGAGTACACCATCAATCTACACAAGCGTTTGCATGGCTGGTACCATCTCATTCATCTTCATGAACTGATGCCTTTTTCCGCTTAATTAAATTAACATGCTGTACTTTTTTTATGTTTTTTTCAATATATTTGGCGAGATGTTTTCAGTTTTTATGCTTTGAAACTGATATCTTTGTGATGAGATGTTAGTTTTGTTCATGGGTTTGGTTATAGATTAAGAATTTGGGAACTGGCCTGGTCGGTCACAACCGATATGCTAATTGTGACATTTGTATAAGATCTGAACTTGGGGACAAAAGATGACTTTCATCAGGGATTTTTTAAGACATGAACTGAACAAAGGATAGTAGAAACTAGAATAAGCTGGCTGTTAAATGTTTCTGTGGAGTGTGTTGTTGGAGAGTTCAAGAAGAGTTATGAAAGCAAATTTTGGAGTAATTTTACTGTTCATCATAGGCATTTGTAATATTTCACTTGGTTTCGATAAGAAGATTAAACATTAGAGTCTATCGTGTAGGTCTTAATATTTTAGGAAGCGGGGTTGTTTTATGGAAAGAGAAATAAAAGAGGTGTTAGATGTTTGTGGAGGGGGACCTTAGTGTTGTTTGGTCCTTGGTGAAGTTTTATGTCTCTTTTGGGTTCGATTTTGAATGCCTTTTAACCATTCTTTAGGCAAAATCTTAGTCAGTCCGATCCTGTTTCTTTGAGGGTTTGTTTTGTGGGTTTTTTTTATTCCCTCGAGTTCTTTCAATTTTCTCAATGATAGTTGTGTTTTCTATATAAAAAAAGTAGTTTGTATGTGCTGTTTTTTTTCTATGATTTTCTGTATTTCTCAATGGAAATTGCGTTTTCTTTCAACGGGCTGGTTATGGTGTATGTGCTGTTTTTCATTTCAACGCACACGTTTTCATGAGTAATCTCTAGTCTTTTATAGGTTTTCCCTCTCATTGTATCGGTAGATCTTAGATCCAAGGTTAAATTGTGGATTCATTTAGAGGATTCTATTACTGTAACAATTCTAGATCTCATGTTCTACTCTACTTCTAAATTATAGTACCTTCAAGAAGAAGGCTCCCAAGGCCATCAAAGAGATAAGGAAGTTTGCTGAGAAAGCAATGGGAACTAAGGATGTCAGAGTGGACGTGAAACTGAACAAGCATATTTGGAGCAGAGGAATTCGAAGTGTTCCAAGGAGAATTAGAGTTCGAATTGCACGCAAGAGGAACGATGATGAAGATGCAAAGGAAGAACTGTATTCTCTCGTAACCGTAGCAGAAATTCCAGCAGAAGGTTTGAAAGGATTAGGCACTAAGGTCATCGATGATGAAGAAGATTGATCTATCACACACACCCATTTGCCTTGTTATCTGTTATTTCCAACTTTTAGTAAAAATTTTTGGTACAAGACTTGTTTGAGTCAAGAGTTATTCTTCATTGTCCTTGCTTTGGTGCGCTTTGTTTATTTTACTTTGAAATCTTAGCTGAAGCAGCTTTTTGTTAGTTATAATAGAACTTGCAATGTTTTTTAACTTTAGAGTTTCTTCTGTTTCTGTTCGTGGCGACACTAATTTTTACCTTTCATTCCTCAACTTTTCACATCTTTTAATGACTAAGCTCACTTGACCTATAAATATGAACTTTAGGATCAAGCATTGATAGCAAATCATTATAAAACTTGAGTTTCTTGAGGTCAAAAAAAAATTCCTTCAAGAAGCCGCCAACTGTAATTTTATTCTGGGAAAAAAAATTACCTTTTTGGCATTTATTCTCCAAAATGAATTGGAATAGAAGGAATTGAATTAGAATAAAACTCAAACCTTTGATTTTAACATTTTAACATTTTAAAACACTAAACCTATAACAGATCAAATTTTCCCATTTATAAAATTATTTTATTCGCTTCTCCAGAGATGAACTGGATTAAGTTTTTAGTTTAGTATAAGATTTGAAAAATAAAAATGGTAACATCTTGATCTAACGTCTCGTCAAACCCAAAACAATCAAGTTTTTAAACAAAAAGTGAAATGAAAGAGGAAAAAGGAAAAACTGGCTAATCAGATTCTACTTCATGGGACTTTTAACGTTACACTAAGTAGTAAGAAAGATCAAAAGATAAAATACAAAATTATAATAGGTTCCTTCATTCAGTTTTCAGTTAGCTTTATAAGAATACATATAGCCTCTAAGCTTTCGTATTTCCTCAGAGGATTCGGCTAGCAAATGATCTACATACAAACAGATTCCAGCCCCACTGCAAATAAATTGAATCGTATGAACACACAATGAGTTCCAAAGTACAATTCAGAGTCATATAATTAATCATTTATCATTTTCCAGAAACTACCTGAGAGGACCCAAAGGAAGCCAGATAACATCCCATCGAAACTTAGGCAAACTGCAATCAAAATGGCATGATTACATAGTGAAAATTCATTGATCATCATCCTTATAAAGAGGCAACCAACAAGCATCACCAAGAGATGACATGGACTCTTTTGTTGCTATCCCTTGTGCGTTATGATAGGAACAATACTAGGGTATTGCTAGAGTATTAAGGGTATATTAGTGATCAGCTAGAGAGTTTATCATATTTGTTGGCAATAAATAGAGAGGGAGGTGAATGGATAAGATACGCAATATCTATGGAGAGTGAGTAGGGCATGAGTGCAATCGAGATTGGAAGGATCCAAGTACCTTGCAACTATCTTATGTCGTTTATAAGCACTTACACTTTGGTTATACTATCTCTCTCTCCCAATTACTACAAGAGGGATAGCCTCTTGTAAGTTAGTAACTCAATCGGCTTGCTTGGTTGAAAACAGGTTACTGTCCTGTTTTATGTATATTTCAGCAATGAAAATCTCATCTTGTCAGAAGAGAGACCGGAGACGTGTGTATTGGTTGCTATACCTTGCCAAAGCAAGCAAACACCCTTAAGTATACTCTCCATACCCCTTTCTAACTAACAATATTTCTTGGCCCCAAACCGCATACAAGCATGCTTTTCTCACGTAACTACCCCCTCTCCTCACTTACTAACATGTATCCACTTTAGTAATTGCTATTAGAGAAAGAGTAAGACAACCAAAACGAAGTATTTGCATCTAACAAGTGACAAGTGAAAAGTCATACTTTATACATCTTCAGTTAGGAGCATAACTTTGATAAGATGATTATGAATTCTGTTACCGTACCTCATCATGAAATAAAACCAGAAAACTGAGAGTAGGATGCCAATAAAGAATGAGCACCAAAGCCATCGCCGGTGGTGACTTGACTTGCTCACAATCCCAATGATTGAAAATGTACAAGCTAAAATAGCAACCCAATCTGTAGAATTTTCAATTGTTGACATTAGCAAGATCCCAAAAATGGTGTGATGGCATAACTTGAAGAAATTGTGACAACATTTCCTACGAACTTCCAACATTTGCAGGAAAAATAGATCTGAAGCATTTATCGTCATCAATATAGCAAGGAAATGAAACTTGGTCGTTGTGGTCTATCAAAAATAAAGAATGAACTTCGCCATAAAATTGTGTTTAACGATTGAAACAATTTGAAGGAGTGAGAATCAATGATGCAATTAATGAATTGAAACTAATGGAGAAATTTGTAAGAAAGCAACCTGCAGCTATAATCATCCATGAATCAACATCCTCCATGAAGTAAGCATGATAACGCTGCAGAAGGGAAATAAACTATGAAAAGTTGCCAAGAGCATCAACTCAATGCATCCTTTACAAGTACCGAGTCCTTAACTAACACCATATAGAAGCAAAACAATGAAATTGGAGTTAAATCTTCGAAGAATTTGAAATTTCATCATTTCATGATATCGGCTTAAAAAAATTCTCAGCTAAATTGACATACCAATTCCCATGGAGAAGAAATCTGCTGACGGATTGAGTATAGAAGAAAACCCGCATAGCAAAAAGAAAAACCGCAAACACAGTCTGACGAACATCGGACAGAGAGAAAAACAATCAGACATGAGAACCCCTAATTTTTCTTAAGAAATAAAATAAAAATCACAGAAATGAACAATACCCTCCATAGAACACTCTGTTGATCGTTTGCCCTTTCCAACGAACGAACCATCTCCTCTTGAACTGTAAAAATCGAACACCAAATTAGGGTTTTAACAAAACGTGAGGGAAAGAACTTGAGAGAGGATTGACTACCTTGGGAATCGATAGGACGAGAATCATCAAAGGATGGATCATCCCGAGTGGGAAGAGACACATCGTGGTCCCGAGATTTCATCAAAATTCTTGCTAACTTCTTGATCGCCATCTTCTTCAACACTGCTACACCATGCCGTGATCTGGCTCCTCAGATTTCGTTGAAGAACGCAAATATTGGAGGAGACCGGAGACTTGAGCCAAGCAAATCACATACTAAGGTAAAGGGTGGTGACAAGTTGAGATTATTGTATCAAAGATATGTCAAATGGCCCAAATTCTAAAAATAATGAGATCGCTACAAGTCACATACTACATTGCAATATGATGATTAATTAACAAAGTAAAGAGCATTGCTTAAAGAACTACTTAAATCAAAAAAGAGTACAAAAATTCGTCATTCGGTCCGAAGAAATATCATCTACCTTCAAAAGTAATGTGTTTGAAATCATACTTTGAATTGATTTGAAAAAAATCAAAATTACACTAAGAAAATAGGTATTCATTACTTTTTTTTCAATACCAAAAATAATAATTGATTAAAGTCATGTTTGAAATTGATTTGTAAGTGAATTTAAAAGAGTCTAACTGAGTTTAAATGTAAAATCACTAAAATCAGATAGAGTAAAAGTACTTACAATATAATCTTCTTAGCCAACAAAAATCTTAAAGTCGTAAAGTAATCTGGATTATGAACCACACTTATTAGTTTTCTACAGCTTCAATAAAGGATTTGAAAAAAAAGGTTACCATTCAATAACGAGAACTAGTTCAATTCAACGATAAACATTGTGAAAATGAGTAGACTATCCTCTTTAACATGGAGAATAGAAAATTCAATTAATTCGTATAGAAAAAGTCTAAAATATCTCTAATAGTGACATGTTCAAAGGTATAGAAAAAGGCAAATATGCACCATTTTCGAGAGTTTGAAGTGATGATTTGTCCCTTCTCTTTAACATGACTTTCATATATAGGTTTATATATATATTTAGAGCTTGATGGAGGTGTCAATTCATATATCAATAAGGTTGCTACTTTAAGTTTGATTCTTGAAAAAAAAATCACTTAAAATAACATTAACATTATTATTTATATGGTTGCTATAGGATTGATAAAATCAATGATGATGGGTATCAATATTAGGTAAAATTTGCTATCTACTTTTTCACCGTCTAATCTTAGCAAAGAGGGCTACTTTTTACATTAATGGACTCCAACATCAAGAATTGCATCATCATTGCTTTCATGTTTATGAACTTAATAGTATATAGTTCTTTCCATCTTAAAGTGACAAAACTCATAACATTGGACATCATGATTTAATTTATAAGATCATTTAATTCAGGCCACATGTTATTGTCTAACACTATGTTATACTATAAAATTTTATATCTTATCGGGCTATTTTTTAATCCAACCGTTGATAACACTCAATGTTTGATAAAAAATTTAATTTAAAAGTTTGTCTATTTTAAAGTAGCACGCTCTAATGTTTAGAAGAGTATCTTATATGAACATATAATCATATTGGTACCTCTCACTTTACTCGTGGATAATATAGCTAAATATATCGTTAGTGAACCAGATTTTATATTGTTTTTACATATTTTTTGTTCATGTTTGATTGTTGATATTTCGAAAAACGTTATGAAAAGAGTATAAAAAAATTATCTAATTTCTTTTTGAAGATTTGTTTAGCCGGTGAAAAATAAGTCATTATTCGAATGTCATATAGTAAACACTGATATTATAAGTTATTTGATCTCAACATGAGCTTAGCTCAACTGACACTTGTATTCCCTGTGGATAAGAGGTCTTGGGTTCAAATCTTCATCCCAATATTTATAATATAGTAATATCAGACGAAGGAAATAATTCTTTTAACAAAATCAACAAAAGAAAAATAATTAAGAGGTAATTATGATTAGAATATTACTTCAATAAAATTAATCAATACCATATTTACATTGAATATTTAATAAATGTAAATCTTAATTTATGTGATAGTCCACTTTTCTTATTTTTTCTTATTTTCTTATTTTATTTTTTAATATATTATTAATAATAAAGATGTGTAATTGAGTTTTGTTATTAAAATGGCTATGTCTTATAATCCGAGAAATTGCAATGGAGGACTATTTTAGCAATAATAATTAAGGATATAGCAATATTTAAAAAAATTGGAAATATAGTAAAGTATCGCTGATAAACTTTATATGATATATCAAATTTTAATATTATTTACAAATTTTTTAAAATTATGTTATATACTTAATTAATTTGAATTTAGTTGGTAAATTGGGAAGTATCCCGTGTAATTATATAGATATATAGGTGGATGGATGTTGAAGCCCAAAATATGTAGGCCCAAATGAAAAGGAGATATAATAATAAAAGAAGAAAAGAAGGGAATGGTTTTGGGTATCAAATCAAACAAGTTAAAAGATTTGCAAAATCTGAATAACAACGACACCGGGGGGGGAGAAAGATATTAAAGTCACCCGCTTTTAACTTAAACATTACCCGAATTGGTTTCTTAATACCAATATGTCACACTCAAACAATTTTGATTCCACCTTTACTTCATCTACTTGTGTTCTCACCACTCACTTTAACATTTCTCCTGCCTCTCTCACTTTCCCCTTTCTTTTTTTCCTTCTAAATTTTTTTTCATTTCTACTTTTCAATTATTTTTTGTCTTCATTTTTATTTTTCTAACTCCCTACTCCAAAAAGTGACCATTTTAATCCTTTCACGAGAACATAGTCTCAACCACCTAAGAAAAAATAAAAAAGTCGCTCATTCAAACACTAAGTTGAATAGCTAAAATGAACATTTAAGAGTATAAAATTTAAGATTTATTACAAGTAAAATGACTTGTATAAAAATTTTCATTATTATTTAATTATTTTCGATAAAAAGAAAAACTTCCATAAACTAATTTTAAGAATTATTGATAGCATATAGACTAAAATTGGACAATTGATAGTATAAGCCGTAAAATCAAACAAGTAATTAAGAACAACTATACAGCACCTTATATGTACAAGTGTATAACAAAATCTATCTCCAATACACTCAATAATTGTCTCTATATATATTAATACATTAACTAAAATGATATTTTAACGTACATGTATCGAGTTCAGTCGTACCATTGTTGTGATTAAGATAAGAAAACTTCTTATCTCACTAATGTTCTCTCATGAACAAGGAAGTAATTTTTTCCCTTTTTTAAAAGAAAGTATTATTCGATGCTCTAAGTTCAATGTGACATGAAAAGCTACGTGACTTCTACTTTATAGACTTTTGTGTGTGTGTGTTTAATTTAAATTACTTTAATATCCTATGTTTTCATTTTTCAAACATATACTATACACCTGTAACATTAAATTAATAATGCCCCTTCACTTAATCACACAAATACAACTAAGTTAAGTCTCTCACAAAATAATATTAATACGTCCACGTGACACCGATTGATTTTTTTCTTTCTTAGGAAAAAGGTGACACCCATTCATTATTTTAATTAAGTGAACATGTCATTGTTATAATGACAACACCGTAATATAATATTTACAATTAATTAAATTATAAATCTATTTCCTATCGAATGGAAAATATTAGAGTTTAGTTTTTTTTAAAAATTGAATCACTTTTTTCTGTGTACATGTCATGATCGAATCTAAAATTTGTCGAATGAAATTTTTTAACTTTTAACAAAAAGAATCAAAGCATCAAATATTATAAATCGAACGACATCCACATCAAACCTACGTCAGCGTAAATCCAAGCTCAACTCTGTAAAACATGTTCGATCGAAAATCTATGACGCTAACAAAATCTTTTTATTGGATTCTTTTATATTTGCAATACATTTATCATGGTTATGTATATAGAGAGTGATCAATTATTTCATCAATAGTTGATATCACATCACGTTAAACTATCTTATAATTTTACATGCGATAAGCATATATTAACACAATTAATCTTTTTAATTTGAATTAAAGTGAGTAACATCTAGAGATATAAGTTGAGATTTCGTTTTGAAAAAATTATTTGGAGCGAAGTCAATCAAGTTCATATATATTCATACATTCTTTTACCTTAAAAAGGCTATTGAATTTCCCTCTCTTCTAAATGAGGTAGCTTTTATGTTCTTACTTTTAGGTATGACCGAGTCAAACTAATCTAATTAGTAGAGCAAGTGAAAGGTTATTTTGGCGTTATTATGTGTAGTCCATATACATCTACTAATTAGAGATTGTCATCACACCCTCTCTAATTTGTCTTTTTTACTCCATCCCCAAGTGCCAATGTTACCTCAAATATTGCTTATTCCAAACCAAAATAACCAACGCTATAAACATCTATAAACATTTATAAATATATCAATTTGTGAACAGTATTCAAAAACAAATATTATGACATTAAATTTTTAAAATGAAGAATCATAAAATTTAGTTAAAAATGATTATTTTAATTTTCGATTATGGGTGTGTGTGTGTGATGATAATAGGTTAGGAAGAAGAGTGTATTGACGGCAATCTCGAGGGCTTAAGATTTGAGGTTACGGACCTACGTGTCACTTCCTTATATTATATGATATTTGATACGTCATATACTAATTTAAACCTACTTTTCATTTTTAATATTACGTACATTACTTATTTATTATTTGTTGTAGCATAAGGCAAAAACATCAAATTTCGTGTAAAAGTAGGCCTTAATTAATTGCTTTTGGCCAAATAAGAAATTTCAATCCATGAATTGAGTTTGGTTAATATAATTAAATCATAGGTTTCTTTTGAACAATTCGGATATTTGAATAGAAGAGTATATATGTTCTTTTGAATATCGATGCCCGATTTGATATTAAGACAATATTGTTAAAGATATAGTAGTCTATTGGTTTTTCAAGTTTAAATCTCTATCGAACTAATTTTATTAAGAAAGATGGTTGATTTGATTCTTGGTGTCAATTCTTCCCATGAAAATATAGCAGTTTTCAACATTAAATTGTGTAGCTAGGCACTTAAATCTCTATTTGTAACATATGTCTAATCTTAGCAACATTGTTTTAAAGTCCATTTGTTGCCGTATTTATTATTTTCATCTATCTTTTTTCTCTTTTTCTAACCCAACACTTCACTGATTTTTACTCGTATTAAAATCTTTTACGTTCTAAACACATGTTATTACAGTAGTTTACACTTGAAAAACACATTATCATAACCTATAAACCAATGTAACTAATGATTATAATAACAAACACCAGAGACTCCATATTGAATGATCTCTAAAAAAGCATAAAAAATATATGAATGAGAACAAAAGATGAACAAAACCGACGACGTTGCTAGGTTGCATGGTACACACAGAGTCGTTCGAAGCCATATGGCGTGATATTTCTTTTCCTTTTGGTAAATGATCACCGAAACTTACGTTGCACCTAATCATTGCTCTACACCGATGAAAAAAGGAAATAAAATTGTTGTAAAATTTTAATATATTCCTAACTAAAATTGTAACATAGACAAGTGTTAGGGGGTGAAAGAAAATTTAGGGCAAGTGTTAGGGGGTAAAAGTAAAGGTGGGGTAGGGGTGGGCATGGGGAGAAATGACCTACGTGCCGCAATAAAGGGCACTCACCCTTGTTTGGTGTTGCCAAGTGTCCTTCGTCCATCGCTAAATATTTGACAACTGTCCTTCTTCCATCACCATCACTCTATTTAACTTTTTTTTGTTTTTATAATTTTTGCCGTCGCTTGTTTCCGTTGTCCTATATTTATGCCATGTGTCCCTTTAGCACGTATTTGTGTCACCTTTTAAATCCTTCTGTCCCACGTGATTATGCCACGTCAGTCTATTCTATTTTCAGATTGGACTTATGATCTCTTCTACCATCACTCTTTTGGCAAAATTATACTATATTGTTATATTATATGATATTTCATATATCATATACTACTTTAAACCTAATTTTCATTTTTAATATTATGCACATTACATATTTATTATTTGTCGTAGATGAGGCAGAAAAAAAACATGAAGTTTCGTGTAAAAATAGGACTTCAAATTTTTAAAGAAAATAAAATTCAAACTTTTGGCCAAATAAGAAATTCCAATCCACTACTGTAATGTGAGTGTTAGAGTCGCATAATTATTACTTAACCATGATCATAGACCTAATTTAAAAAATTAATTAAGAAAATAACCTGTGAATTGAACTTTTTGATTTAGGGTATTTGTTGCAAATAGGTGAGTTTCTTTTTCTTTTTGATGTAAATGTGATGTGGGGTTGTGTTTTGATTTGATAGATGTTGACAGGTTTATGTGTGTATTTTTGGACTTGTTTAATTGTAGATGAGCTTTTAGATTAAGCTTGAAAAAGAAAGATAACATTGACCTTATTAATTTGTATAAAATTTAAGTTAATTTTTTTAAAAAAGAAGGAAAATAGATTTATTCAGTTAAATAAATTAAACTCTAAATCTAATTAAGTTTTGTTAGATATTACTAAAAAATATTATATTAGAAGAGACCATCAAGCTAAGTAAACAAATTATTTTTTAAAAAAAATATTGAAAAGTTCTTTCTTTTTATAAATAAATAAATAAATATATAGTGTGAATTAATGAATACAATAAAAGTATTAAAGAAGCATGCCACGTTGGTGGTCATATCATAGTAAGGTCCACAGATTTCGAGCATGTTGTCCTTAGTATAGGAAAAATTAAATAATTACATTAAAGTATGGTCCACTACCCTTGTCCTATGGTCAAGTACCCATGTTTTGCCATATATGAACTAACAAAATGTTTCCTTTTCCTTTTAACTTCTTTTCTTCCTTTTTTTTTCTTCTTCTTCTTAATCTAAAGTAAACGTAAACGTAGCTCAACCGATAAAATGATGGATTGGTTATTAAAAGAGCTATTTTTAAATAAACAAAAATGAATTAAAATATTTACAAATCATAGCAATATTGATTGGACTTTCTCACTGTTATGTAACAGTCCAGATCCATGATCTGGCAGTGTCGTCTTTACCCACAAACTAACACAAGTTTTTTATGATCGAGTCATTGAAAAGGATTGTGCATCTTGTTCGTATAGATGTTAGATTTTAATTTTTTAAGTCTTTCCTAGCATAACTTTCATGTGTTCAAGATCTCTCATTCAGATGTCATACTCGCTCATTCATGTTTCTGTCCTAATTTCTGACGATACATGTTATCTATCAACATCTATGATTGATATATTCTAAAATTTTATTGTATTGGTAAATATTTTTAACAAATTTAGCGTTTATAATAAAATCTCATATCGATCTTTCTCTAGTATACTAAAAAAAGGTTAAAATGAATACAACATATATAACTACCATATAAAAGTGTGTTTTCCACTTTTTTTTTCCAAGGTGAGGGTGAAGATTTTAAACATGGGAATAATTATTTGTCATAATGTCATAAAAAATTGATATAACACTATGCTTTCTGACATTGTATATTTGACCAAATCCACTATCTATAATTTTTTTTAAAATTTTAATGAAATATATATAGTTTTATCTTTAATTCTATGTGCTCTATAATTACATTATATTAATTTTTGCTATTCCTATATTAATATATTCAAATCATATAAATTTCAATTAACTTACACACACCTATGTTATTAACTCATTTCATACAATTTGATATTTATTCATTAAACTTTATTTTTATCTTATTTATTTTTTTAAAAAAACTTAACTTCATTTTTAACTATTTATCATTATTTTTTAGAAAAATAAAATAAAATACGCTTTTAATTTTCAAACTTTAATGGAAAAACAATTTATTTTTAAACACAAACAAATTCATTGTCACCACGTGGAGACATTGTAACTTTATAAAACTATCTAGTTTATTAATTAGTTTATCTAATTTATTTATACAAGAATTATCATTAAATTAGGGTTTAAAAGTGTTTTTAATAAAAAAAAATAAAATTTCCATTTAAATTTTAGAAAAACATATATTCTTTTTTAGGTTATTTGATGATATTTATTTGGTTATTAAAATAAAAAATCACTTTTAAATCTTGACCAATAGTGAACTTGGTTTGGTACTTTCATCAGAAAAAAGGAAAAAATGGAACAAAGCAAAGAGGAAACAAATTGGTTTGATTTGAACATTGAAAAGGAAAAAAAAAAGAAAAAAAGGATATCAAATCCCCTTTTGATTTTATTCCCTTTGATTTGATATTGCCAGCTAATTTAATTTAATTTCATTATATGTATGCCTATGAAAAAAAATACACATCAATTAATTAATATTTGCTTAACATGAAATTTAATTAAGATTTTATATTAAAAAATAAAAATCAACGGTTCTTCTCGATATTTGAATTGAAGAGTATATATGTTCGGCTCGTTTTGTCATTAAAGAAATATACTCTACAAAATCTTTTAGTATATCATTCTACAGTAATATGATACATGACGTTTCATTAGCTCGAGGATAATTGATATATGTTTATTCTATTTTCAAATTCAAATCTCTATCGAATCGATTTTATTAAGAAAAATATGGTTGATTCGATTGTTGATGTCAATTCTTGGCATGAAAAGGAAGGAGAGTATAACATGAAAGTATAGCACTTGTCAACATTAAATTACAAGTCTATATAATTGGATTGTGCAAAAGTTGATTTAGAGATATAACAATGGTTTGTCTTTTGTATACCTAGCAGTTAAATCTCTAGTTGTAACCTATATTTAACTATAGCAATACAGTTTTAAAACATATTTATTCAACATTAATTAGTTTTTGTTCTTCTGAACGATCTATGAGTGAAAATAAAACATGAACGAGGTTAACGACATTGCTAGGTTGTATGGTCTAGCAACAACTTATGTTACACCTAATCTTGACTAGAAAGAGAAAAGAAAACTGTTGTAAAATTGGAAGAAGAGGGTAAAGTTTGTAATATATAGGCAAGTAAAATGGTAATATAGGGAGAGGGGATGGGGGAGGAATGAGTTACGTGCCGCAATAAAGGGCAGTGAGGCGTTGCTTGGGGTGGCCAAGTGTCCTTTGTTCCATCACTACCAACATCTCTTCTTCTTGCCTTTCTTTATGCTCACTCTCCCACCTTTTGTCAGTCATTCCCCTTTTCCTTTTTCCTCTTTTTCTTCTTTCTTTAATTCTTATTTAACCTCACAAATTCTATATATATATAATATCTAACTAACATAATGTAATTCTTTGTCTTATTCTCCAAATAAAATTAAAAATAAATGTGCATTTTTTTTTGTTGTGCTACTTTCATTTCAAAAGTTATAATGACTCATCATTCTCACTATCTCATGTCCATATTTTCTAAATACAATAAATAGGTAGATGGTTAATCAAATTAAAAAATAATATTTTAAAAAATAATAAAATAAATTAAAATATTTACGAGTTATACCAAAATTCTGAATTCTATAATTGATAATCAATAATAGACTTTTATCACTAGCGGCTGTCAATGACAATTATTGATAAAATATAAATATATTGTCAAATTTTTTATTTTTGACGATTTTAATTAAAAATATATATATACGTTTTTAGAACATTAGTTCTTTTAAGTATACAAAATAGATAATATAGAAAGAAATTTGGAGGTAAAAATAGTATCTTTCAACTTAATTTAAAATAAAAATCATAATGAGTATCAAAATGGGAGTTTAAATTATTCAAACAAGTTAGGGTGTTTTTAGTTTTATGTTTTTAAAATTGAACTTATAAATATTCATAAACTATATATTTTGTTTGTTTTGTTATCTATTTTTTTATTAATATTTGTAAAGTACTGTTAAATTTTAAAATTAAGAAAAATAATTGAAAATAATTTGTTTCGTTGTTTTTGAAATTTGCTTAAACTTTTAATTTTTGTACTAAAAATTTACAAATGAGTGTGAGAATAGGAGAAAAAAATTATTGTGAAAGAGAATAAATATTTATGAAATGAGGTAAAATGTTGTGTAAAAATAAAAAGGATGGTTGTTTTTAACTTTTTGTTAGGTTTGAAATGGATTAAAACCTCCAACTTTAATTAAAGGGTTTCATTTATACCTAAAAATAATTTTAGTTACATGTTTTAGAAAAACTTATCTATCGGTAAAAGTTGAGAGATTTGTTTAGAAAGTTGGAATGTAATTATATTACTAAAAGTTGGAAGAGTGTTTAACGGAATGAAACGAAAATGAAATTGTGATTTGTGAAAATATTGATAAATTGGTTGGATATATAAAACGGTGGAACGAAATTAGTTTTGTATTACACATTAAATTCAAATTGGTGAATGGACATATAAAATTTAAATTACATTACATTACAAACTCATCTTATTACGAGAAAAAAGAGGTAAAATAAATTTTTTATAATTCTCTTGTTTATTTATTTGTTTATCATGCCCTAACATTCGGAGTTGCAATGTTTTTTTAATATATTAGTCCATTTTCTAATGTGATTTTAATTGAAAAGTTATTTTTAACCTCTCACATCAAACAAGTTTAGAAGTGATTAATATGTTTATAATCTCCCTCTCTTTTTGTTTGTTTAACACGTGAGTAGAGATTTAAACATATGATTCGTACAAAATTTAACGTATAAAGTAACTTTATAACATAGGAAAAAAATTCTTTAACATATTTACACTTTGTTGAAATTATATTATGCTTTTTACTATTGTAGAATTAGATGATAAAGTCGAATCTTAAACTTAAAATTAAAACAAATAGGTCCCTTTTCTATAAGGAAGGGGAAACAAATGCCTAATCAATATTATACCATTCAATAAGGATGACGAGTTATTTTACGTGAAAGATAATGTAAGGTTGGTAAGAATATGAACATAAAAATTGGTGTGAGAAAGTCATAGTTTAGAATTAGATTTGTGATTTAGGGTTAATATGATTGATGAATTGATAAAAATGATTATTAGTATTAAACGAAATGTGATTAGGGTTTGGGTGACCTAAGCTAAGGTCTAAAGGAAAGCAATCCGTCAGCTGTATTTAATTTTGTATGGTTATGTAAGTGAGGATTAATAAATGATGTTATTAATTATGTGAAATGGGAATTTATTAAGACAGTGCGGTGAGCGTCTGATGAGTAACAGTAGCTTAAGATGGTGACACGTGGGAGATTGTGGTTATTATACTATTCAGAATATCTTCCTCGTGGAAGTCTCTAGAACCGTTATTTTTAATCTAACGGTAACGACTGGAGGAAGCTAGAGAATCCCCACCCCCGTCACCGTCACCGTCTCCATTATTTGTTTTTTTGTTTTTTTTTTTTAACTGGCGTAAAAATTGGAATGAAGTTGAGTTAGTGTAACCGAACTATGGTTAGTTTAACCTAACCTTGGTGGATGGTTTGGTTCCCAAGTAGTTTATAAACGCCATGGGTATGGCGGTGGTTTTGGCAAGGAGTGTTGTCTGAAAAAATTTGTAACCGTAATCAACCACCGTGATCTCCGGCCGACGAGATGTTAATCAGTGAACGACACCGTCCTGGTCCGGTGGTTCACATCACTCCATTGACTATACCGGAGGAACCTACGGCAACCGAGACGCGGTTTCCTTATCCTTTGAGTGAATCTCGGTTAGTTCTGATGGCAATGCCAATGGCGGTGATTATTCTCCTTATTATCTTCAGGAAGCTTTAGCGGCACTTCAGCGGTATACGAATGAGTCGGAGATTGAGTCTGATTCGGAGTTGTCTGGACGGGAAGCGGACGTTCCGTTGAATGCTTATTCGTGTGATCATTTTCGGATTTTTGAGTTCAAGGTGAGGAAGTGTACTCGTGGACGTTCTCATGATTGGACGGAGTGTCCGTACGCTCATCCCGGCGAGAAGGCTCGCCGGAGGGATCCGAGGAAGTATCATTACTCTGGTACGGCGTGTCCCGATTTTCGTAAAGGTAGCTGTAAGAAAGGGGATTCATGCGAGTTTGCGCATGGTGTTTTTGAGTGTTGGCTTCATCCTGCTCGTTACAGGACTCAGCCGTGTAAAGATGGAACCAACTGTAGAAGGAGAGTCTGTTTCTTCGCTCATACTCCTGAACAACTTAGGGTTTTGCCTCAGCAGAGTCCGAGAAGCGCGAATTCGCCTGACTCGTATGATGAATCTCCTCTTCGGCAGTCTGTGGATGGATCCTGTTCTAAAACGCTGCCGTTTCTGTCCTCTCCTGTGTCTGTCTCACCGACAGCGACTCCGGTGGACTCACCCCCGTTATCCCCATGACTCGTTCGCTTGGCCGGTCACTTGGCTCCACTTCCATCAACGAAATGGTCGCATCCCTCCGGAACTTACATCTGAGCAAGGTCAAATCGTTACCATCTTCCTGGAATGTTCAAATTGGCTCTCCTGGTTATCCATCTCGAGTCTGCCATGGATTTTGCAGCCTTCCAACAACTCCAACTCGGGCTCCAACTGGTCATGGTGTTGGACTGCTCGATTTCACAGAGCATGGATTCGAGGAGGAGCCGGTGATGGAGCGAGTCGAATCGGGGAGGGAGCTGAGGGCAAAGATGCTGGAGAAGCTGAGCAAGGAAAATTCGCTGGACTGGGCTGAGTCAAATCCTTCAACCTGCACACCGGATGTTGAATGGGTATCAGAGCTAGTGAAGTGAGTATTGAAATTGAACTTTTTGGTTGGTTCTTCAAATGGGTTTTTTTTCTCTAATCATTATTCGATTCTGATTTTAAGGAAACAAAAAATTAGCCTAAGCCTAAGCCTAAGCCTAAGCCGAATCTTTTTGTTTGATATGTAAATACACAAAATGGGGGCAACTAAAACTGGGAAGACAATAGGATTTTAATTTTTACTTGTGTAAGCCTTAAATATGTATATATGGGCTCTGTTTTTAGAATTTTGAAATGGGTTGATAAGAATTTTGATGGAGAAATGAAAATTCCATCTAACTCTCAATGTATAGGTAGTAATTTTAGTGAACTAGATATGATGATCCATAGGATCATGGGGTTATGATAGTTTTCTACTTTCTGATCATTGTGATTATATATTGTAAGTTAATGTTTGTGTTAATGCAAATTATATGGATGAACTTGATTTAAATTGTCGTTGACTTGTTAATTGTGTTGTTGTTGATAAAGGTGGCCTGAATTGTGATGAGTCACTGGTATAATAATAATTATTATTGACATCAACGGTTGTGTTCTTGCTGACTAAGTAGTTTTGGGTTGGATGATGGATGGTTTTGTTTGATTTTTTATGTACAATAATCATAATTTTCTTCTCATCTGTCTATTGAAAATTGTGAGAGTTTGTGGAAGAAAACACACGAATGATTACGATGTTTTTCCTTTTGGGTTTGAGGATTTTTCTTTAGGGGAAACAATTTTGATCCATTTTCACAAAATGAAACAAAATATTATAAATATAGTAAAATGAAAATGAAAATACAAAATATCGGATAGTGTTCATAGTTCATAGCCTTTGACTATGAAATTTGGCTATATTTGATACTTATTCTTTCTTGTCTACTCTTTCCCTCATTCTCTTTTTAAGGTTGGGAATGTTGATATTGTTCCTCATATTTTTGCTTTTCGTCTTGGTTGAGATCTTTATTAAAAAGATTGTTTATGGAGTGGTAAAGAAAATGTTAATGGTTTGGTTGTATGATGACAAAGAACTTTGTTGGAAGATGAATATCTTTTTTCTTCTTTTTTAACAAGTTAGAGCAAAAAAAAATTGAAGTAAAATGTGAAATGTTGACTCTTCCAAACTTAGTTCGGAACCTAAAAGAATTTGGAACTATTTAACCTTTTTGTTATATATATAGCCCTCTCCTACTTTTAGTTAGTTAATTAAATAGGTTTGGTAATAAAATATGTTAATATTAAAATACAATTATGTTAAGAGATAAGAACAAAGCTGGGCTGTTGGATTTGTAAAAGTTTGTAAGATTGTTTCGAATATTTGAGAAGATAAGAATAGCTTTTGCAATTCCTACGACTTTCTAGGTTGTTTATTTTAGGCACCCCAAAATTGGGGGATTTCTCCCCCGTTTATTTCTTATTATTAAACCCCTAATCTACCCTAAATTTGATACCTAGTTTGTCCAAATAAGCTCTTTGACATTTTTGACACCACCTGTTGATACAAATGAAGAATTCGTATCAGAAATTGACATCTTCGAATATGTATTTGCATGCAATTTGGTGCCATCTGTTTTGATGGACTTAAGTAGCTTATATTTAAAAAGTTTAGGTATTAGTTTCAAAGAAGAAAATAAAAGATAGAAGACTAAATCCTAGAATCTTTAGATCTCATCTTCATGCTATATGTTTGTCTAACACTGTTTTTAACCATCAAAGAATTATTTTAATATTGGTCGAGCTTTGGTCTACTTTTGGACTTCGTTTTAGTATCTTAATAAAGTTTGGTTATAGACTGGTTATTAGATATTTGGTTTTGGCTAAAATACATGGGGTGTTGCTAGTGAATTTAATATTATAATTTGGACTCGAAAGAATCAATCTAAATATGAATTTGTATTACATTATGTATTGAAATAGTCGGATGTTGATGGTAGTTAAGGTCTATTTTTCGTATTGTTTGGGGGTCCATTTATTGTGAGAAGTGTGAATGGTGAGGAGCAAAGTCAAGATAGTGACCAATTTTAAGATTGAAGAGAGATTGTAGGGTGATTGGGAAGCAGTGAGTTACCCTCAATTTAACCTAAACTCTTTTCTCTACCATATATTTCTCCATTACCAAACGAGTATGGTAAAAAAGAGTTTTCAACTTCAGTTTCTTTAGCTCTCCCAAACAAATTAGGGAAAGAAAGATAGAGTCAAGTCAATTCATAATTTCATATATACATGAATGGTAAGTTTTAAGGGTAATTTTGAAAATTTGAAATTTCAATAGTTTTTTTAACCTGAAGTGTTAAGATCGAAACGAGATATATATATATATATATATATATATATATATATATATATGTATTTTTTTAGTAACTTAGTCTTTTAAGTTATTTTTATGTTTCATATTTTGGTTAAGGAAAAATAACTTTTTTCTTTCTTTCCACACCTATGTCATATTATGATTAATGATTTGTTTTTCACGAACGTATGAAATCTAACTTCTTGTTTACGTAAAAGTGCACTTTTACATTACTATTTAGCCTGACATATAGTTTTTTGTTTTTTTGTTTTTCAATTATTCTCACAGTTTGTTGCAAAGTTTTTTTTTTTTAATCTCGATAGAGATTATCATCACGTTAGGATTACATTAGGCACGACTATCTCTAATATGATACGTTATAAAATGCAGTAGTACAATCTAATTAATATAAACATACTAATAGATTTCATACATTTGTGAGATATGTCATTAACAATAAATACGCTTATAAATGAGTCATCTATACCAAGAAAAAAAAAAACTAAAATATAAGTCCTAAGCACATTATCCATAGTCATTCTTAATTTAAGATATAACTGTTTGCCCTCCTTGTGATGCAAATCGGTTAGTTTGTTTACACATTTTCACTATTTTTGTCGTGAAAGTTTGAATTTTACTTGATTGTCAGTTTGAAATGAGATTCTGGTTAGTTGTGCAACCATATTGAAAAGCCTATGTAGTTCCATTCAACACAAATGTAAAGGTCAAACCTCATCACGACATATAGCCCAGCATCTTAAACAAGCTGAAAAAATTTGACAAAATTTAAACGTTTAAAGAAATTGTATTTTCGTCGTTGATGTTCTTGACGATTCCAAAGTATGTTTTGATTGCATCAACTCCATCAGATTTAGCTTTTTGAATAATCTTGAGCCCAAAATAGATTTAAATGGGCTTTCATTGAATGTAGATAGCCCACAACTAATTCTCTAAGAATAAACTTTTAAAATCTTGTTATGAGAAAATATTTGGCTTTGGATTAGGGAAATTAGATGAAATGGGAAATTGGTGGAGAGGGGGCTGTGGATTTTGAATCAACTTTTTAAATATTTCTCACATTGATGCCATACTCTTAATCACATTTATTTTTAACTTTATTTATCTTTATTTCATTTCTTTAATTTAGAAATAGTTAAATGTATAAATAAACTAAATATCAACCCTGTTATTTATAAAAAATACAAATATAACAAAATATTATTAATACACGTTGGTAAATATATATTAATGACTATAACTATAGACTATAAACTTTTATTATATATTGTTATTTATAATAACTGTCTTTTTCGTTTTAAATTTGTTAAAAAAAAGAAATTTTCATAAATCTAACGAACGACAAAATATTTTCGACTCATGTAACAAAATGAAAAAATGCATGAAAATAATTTTCTTAAAAAGTTTAATGTTTATCATTCCTTATCATTGTCTTTCTTTTTCTCTCTAACGTGAATTTTTTTTATGTTTCACAATTTTTTTCTTTTCATTGTGTTTTTCTCTTTTTTCCATCGTGCTTTTCTTTTCTTCTCCATTCTTTTCTTTTAATCGTCATTTTCTCTTCTTTTGCATTTTTTTAAAAATATTTTCGTTTGCTCTTTCTTTCTATATATATTTTTTAATTTTTTTTCTTTCCATCGTCTTTTTCTCTTCTTCTATCATTAATTTTCTTTTCAAAGTGTTATTTGGTTATTTAAGATCATGTGTCAACTATAAAATATTGTGAAAAAAAAATCAGATATTTGATTGGCAAATGTAAACGATCGTATACAAAAAATAACAACATCTAAACAATAGTTTTTCAAATATAAACGATTGTGTACCAAAATATTTTGAAAAAAAACCATTGAGATTTGACTATCCAAATTTAAGTGATCAAATCTAAACCTAAACGATGTGACAAATAATCTTAAATTTCGTTGAGATTTGGATACCAAATTTAAATGATCGGGTACTAAATCTAAATGAAAGTTTGTCAGATTTAGGTAGCCAAATCTAAATTATCATCTAGCAAATAATTGCTAAATCTAAAAAATTGTTTCCCACGCGCATGTTTTCTAAATATATTAAACATTGATGCCCATTAATCGCGTATTTTTGGTATTTTCCATATTGTATGTTTGTGTGCGTTTTTTCATTTTCCAAATTATAAATATTTTACCATTTTGTTATATTTTTTAAAAGATTCCTAAAAAAGTAAATAAATAAAGTAGGTAAAAAAGAAAAAGAAAAAGTGAAAAAACGGGGTAAAATGGGATAATGGGTAAAAAGAAAAGAGTAAGAATATAAGCAAAAGGGCATTTGGTATTATGTGTTGAATTGGTAAAAACGTTAAGCAATGCATGCCATCTCCATGCCTTTCACCACCCCATGTGTATATCCTACCTCACTTTCACTAATCCCTCATGGGTGATTCTTTTGTGTGTCTATATATATATATATATACTTTTCTCCGTTCAATATTACTTTGGTTTCGGTACATTTCTTTACTATAGTTTATGTTGGTTATTTTGTACGTCTTTGTACGTTTTAACTTTTTGTTTATTTTAGTCCATGTATTTTTAAAACATTCATATTCGTCCAAGTATCTTAAAAGCGGTTGTTTTGAATCCTTCAAACCTTGTGGGTCTGGTGTTGATTGTAGCTTTAAACTTCAAAAAAATATCCTATTAATTTTTTAAGTGTATTTCGTTTTTGTTGTTGAATTCGTCGATCAAAAAATGGAGTTATGAGAATTCAATAATGGATCTCATATTTCTTATATGATAGAAGGATTACTATGCTGATTTTATTAACAATTTAGTTTGGAGATGGAACCTTGAAAGTTATGAACCATTTAAAGCACTTTTGATAATTTAATTAAATAGGCCAAGGGAACTCAAGGCCCCAATATTATGCTCGTTATATATATTGTTAGTTGATCAAGTGGTAATTTAGTCTTTTAGTCCTAGCTAAACTCAATGTCAAGCTTAACTCTTTACCTTCCTTTTCTTCTAACTTAGCTTGTTTTTACTAAAATATAAAGCCACTTATATTTGTTGTTGGAGTTGAAGATTGGAGCATGTCGTTGCAATGATTATCGACAGAGTTGGTCGTTAATAGAAGTAGATTGAGTTTAATCATAATAAACATTGAAGAGAAGGAAAGTGAAGGGGTGTAATACAGTATGCATTCAACTTTGTGTAATTCTTCTCACCATTTACGTAAAGGAAATATCAAAATATTTTTTTTTTAAAAAAAAGAAAAAACCAGAGAATTTGTCACATGATAAGATATTATCGAACAATTTAGTAGGATGCACAAAAATAAATGTTGTACTTTTAAGTATTTTTGACGAGTGAAAGAGAGAATTATGACATCACTTAATAAATTTGCAAATATCAATAATGAACATCATTCAAATTAATGACGAGGCTAACACCGACTTGTAAAATTGGTGAGGCAAACTTTGAATTAGATTAAAGTTAACATAAATCGATCTCAAACCCAAGTCAATTCGTCAAACATGACTAGTAAAATAACATTTAATTCCTTTTTTAAATATAGAAAAGAGACCCTTTTACCAAAAATTGTATTTATATACAACTTATACAGTAGTAGTTCACAAGTCCCACAACTAACCCCAAAAGAAACACACTCAAAAAGTTTTGAATTTTGTCCCATTTAACAAAAAGCTTCCATCCATGGCAGCCCCCTCTCTCTGATATTTTTCTCTCTTTCTCTTTCTTCAATCCCCATGGGAAGAGCTCCTTGTTGTGACAAAGCCAGTGTTAAGAGAGGGCCATGGTCACCTCAAGAAGACGCCACACTCACTGCCTTTATTCATAAACATGGCACCGGTGGCAATTGGATCGCTCTCCCTCATAAAGCAGGTTCGTTTTGTAACCATTTTGGTGTGTTTTAAGCTTTTGGGTTCATTGATGATGTACGAGTTTTCTTCTCTAGGGCTTAATCGATGCGGGAAAAGCTGCCGGCTAAGGTGGCTGAATTATCTCAGACCAGATATTAAACATGGAGGTTTCACTCAAGAGGAAGATAATGTTATTTGTTCTCTCTATTCCACCATTGGAAGTAGGCAAGTTTTCTTCTCCGTTTACAGATAAAATTGTATATGTATTTTTCATTATTTCTTTGTAATTATTTTATAAACCAACTTGATGGAAAATTACTTGTTTGAAAATTTGATTTTGATAATGAAAGGAAATGGTAAGAAGTAGAGATGTAACGAAGGAAAGAAACTAATGGATGAAAAAAGATGTTGGTACGTTTTGAGATATATGTGATATGAAACGTAGTGATTTGTTTTGATTTAGGTGGGCGGTAATTGCATCACAATTACCTGGAAGAACGGACAACGACGTGAAAAACCACTGGAATACAAAGTTAAAGAAGAAGTTCAATAGTTCATTTTCTAAACCACCAAATCCCATCGTGGTTGTCACTGACCCGCCGCGATATTCCGCGACAAGTACTGCAAATTCCTTAAAACTCCATGATGATCATGAACACAACATCAACACCAACTTCAACATGTTTTCAAGCCATCCTCCTTTTGATCAAATTCCGATGTTGAACAATAACAATAATCCAATAATACCAGAACTATCCACTTCCTCATCTTCAATTTCACTACCCATCGAGCAAAACCACCTCGAATTTTCCGGTCCGAGCTCCGACGAGGCAGCAGATATCCTACAAAGTTATTTCCATGGGGTTTATGAGAACAATAATCAATACCCATATGAAGATGATGTTATGGATGGATTTGATGTAAGTAATTACATGGGATTATGATGATTAATGAATTAGAATTATTGTTGAGGACTTGGTCAAAGGGGGAAAAGGACATTTTATGTGTTTGTTTTCAATTTAATGATTCATATCATCATATGAAGTCATCTAAAGACTTTTTTATGTTTGTTTCTGACTTGTCAGTGCTTCACAAACCTTGTGTTTGCTTTACCCATTCTCTCACCATTAGCCTTAAAATGGGTCATGTGTATGTTTTCCTTTTTGAACTACACAAAAAAAAAGGTCTCTTTCTTTTCTCCATATCAATATATTAACATGTGTATGACCATTAAAGTCTTGTGTCCTCTTTAGTAATTTGAAACAAATTGTTGTTGACATTCCAGAAGGAAAGCTCCACTCAAAAGCAATACATTCGGCAATCAAAGATAAGCAGGAATATGTAAACGATCCAGAATTAATACAAAAAATTTATGTCTGGTTTATTAACCGTGGGTCATGTTAATAACTACATTCACGGGTAGAAGAAGAGAAACCAGCAACCAGCAACCAGCAACCTGCAACCTATTCTTTTAGAGTATGATTTAGATTTACTCTCACCATTGTTTCTTTATTCACAAATCAAGTAGTGGTTTTAGATTAAAAAACATGATATGAATTACACATCCTAAGTAACTCTTAAATGATAAGATTTTGGTAAATGAAATAAAATATCAACTATTTTTTACTTGAGATAGTTTGTTATCCTTAGGTAAGAGTGCAACCACCTAAAGCTCGTTCGCCTACGCCAAGAACAACAAAACGCGTGTAGAAGAAAATTCTAGCACAATTAAAAAAGCTTAAATCCTTTTACATAAAAAGTCAAGAGTGAAAGTCGTTCCTATACTCTTTTGAAATAATATGTTAACTTTGAAAGTTATTTTCTTTGTTTAAATAAATTAAATTTGGTTGTGATAATTCAAAGTAAATTAATATGTGCTGAATTGATATGGACATAAATGAAGAAGAATTTTCTTTTTGTGTGTTTTGCAATTAAAATATTCCATGGAAATATCTAATTATTCAATTTTTAAAAAAAATAAATGAGAAAAATATAATATAGTATTCTTTTGTATTTACTTAATTTCCCTACAAACCCATCAGAAAAAAAAATAAATTAAATTGACTATTGTGAGAAACTGTAGACCCACATGAAGAAACTATATAATAATAATTATAAATAAACTTTTGTCACAAAGTACTTTAATTAAACAAATATATACCATAAACTATAAAGTAAATTAAAAAGGAAAGAAAAAAAGTAAAATTCAAATAATTTTGGCTCTTCATTACCGACTAATTAACAACGGCATTACATTATTATTAGTTTAATCATGTTGACATTTGTGGACTGGCTGCCTAATTACATTGACCATAATTAAGCATTACACCACAATTATTTCATTTTTTACTATTATGCTTTAATTTCTTTTGAAATTAATCCCACCATAATTGTTACTATTATTTTATTTTATTATTTTAGAGTCAACCTCGATCAATTATTGGAGTCGATTTTTTGATTAAATCGCTACTGAATCGACTATAAAGTTGTACAAATTGGTCGTTGGTTTAGTTCGATTTAAGTCTTTGAAACTTTTTAAAAATGTTATCGATTTATATTTTTTTCAAACTGACACCAATCAAACCCGTCTTTAATTTTCGATTTGTTTTTTTGGTCTACAATCTATTATTAATGGATTAACCAAAGGCTACTGAAATAATGTAATTTCCCTTGTGTTTATATATGTTTTGTACTTTTCTTGAGTTTATAACTTTATTATATGGATTATAAAGTCAATAACTATTTGCTATTATGGGATATAATTAATTTCATAGACTTCAAAAGTCTTTGTTCATGAGTGTTTATTGTTTACTTTGGTGTAATTGTAATGTGTGTTTGAGAATATTTAATTGTAAGAAACTACAACGTTATATTCAAGTCTTTAGTTATATTTTAATTTTTGTTTAAAATAATATTTTCGAGTTATCTACAGTGAAATGTTAGAACTTAAATTAGGGTTTCAATGAAGATTTTCTATTTTTTTAAACCATTAGCTAACTAAATCACATTTTTAATTATGGATTTTGTTTTTCAACAAAACATAATCATCCAAATTTGAATTAGATAGATAAATTTTAGGATAATTGCATAAAATATAAAATATCTATGTTTTTCATTACTTTTTTCAAATATAAAATTTGAATCAAATAATTTTTTATAAATTAAATAAAAATAGAAAAGAAAATTTTAACTAGGCGGTTCATTCTTATATTTTTCTAATTAGTCTATTAGATCAATCCATCATGGTTTTCAATTTACGAGTCTATTAAATTGAATGTTTGTCCTTAAACTTTTGAGTACCTATTAGACTCAAATTTCAATTCAAAGACCAACTAAACAATTATCTTAGGTGATTTTAAATGGAAGAGTCTAATCAACATTAAACAATGATAAAAACAACAAGTTAGAGAAAATAAAAATATTTAGGGTAATGAAAAGCACCATAGACCCAAAATAGGGTTAAGAGAGATAGTTAGTTCTTGTTGAAGCCTAAATTAATGTACTTTGCATTTGCTTTGATAAGACTAAGTTTAGCAAAAATAGCTAATGGGATATGTTTGACGCATGTGCCAACCCAAAACCATCTTTTTAAGACCAAAGTCGGTCTAAGGGAGATGTTTGGTCGTAGTCAGGACCATGGTTAAGGTTGATTCTAGCCAAACACAAAACAAAGCATGTCCCTCTCGATCTAGTAAGTTGTATATGACTATCCTAAAGTAACTCTGAAACTCTATCGGAATAAATTAAGTCAATCACTTTTATAAAATAAATCATTATAACTCCATATGAGGTAAATTGAATCCTTATAACATAGCTTTCACATTTTTTCACTATCTGACTTAAGCATTAGAGTGTGTAGCTCACACTAATATGTCAATTTCTCTTTTATAGACTTCGGGTGTGTTTGGTTGGGATTATAAAGTGTTTAATTTTGTCAAAAAACTATTTTGAAAATAATAGTAGTGTTTGACAAATTAAAATAATGCATTTTTAAAAACTCATTTATAAAATAATCTATTTTGGAGAAATTTTTAAAAACCAAATTCACATATAAACACTTATAAAAGAAAGTCTAATCAAACATTAAGTGTTTAAATTTTAAACTCATTTTCAAAAAAAGTGTTTAAAAGAAAATATATTATTGAAAAATATTTTGTTGTTAATTCAATCCAAACGGACCATCATTTCTCTCTTTCATACCGTGAAACAAATCAAAGACCAAATGCAATATCCAAATTAGAGAACTCAAACGAATTAAAATAGTAAGGAGGAGAATAAAAAGATTGTCACATATCTTTATAGTGGTTTGATCGAAGTCTACCGTCATTGTACAAATTAGAGGTAGAATTCTTTATTAGCAACAACGAAATAAATATCAATATATAAAGAGATAGAACATCAAAAAGAGCTCTCGAAGAAGATGATCACACATAACCCTAAAAAAATCACAAGCCTAGATTTCTCTTTGCTTCTCTTCATGAAAGCTTCATCCTAAAAGCTCTTTATATAGAGAGCTTAATTATTACAACACGTAATCACACACTATTTATAATAACAACAAAAAAACGCATAAGAATCCATTCCATGGTCAGACCCACAACGAACAACCCAAGTCGGAAAAACTACCTATGGTAAAAAACAACACAAAGCAAATTTACTAGTAGTGTTACTCAAAGGTCAAGTAAAATTTTCATATCTAAATTTGGCTCAACATATAATAAATTAAAAGTTCATTCTATAAAAGAGAAATTCTTCCGTTGATCAAACAAAACAAGATCTTAAAGTCTAAAAAATAACTCAATAACGAACCACATTGTGTTAGCTTTATTTAACTTTAAACCTTCAAATTTTCTACTCTAAGTTATCATACTAAAAATTAATTAAACAAATAAAGTTAAAATTTAAATAAAAATAATTAGTGACATATTATTTACTCATTTGTTTTTCACAATTTTGTTTGTTTACAATAAATTTGAGCTCAATAAATACTTTCCCGCCTTGCAAAACGTCTTCACTCTTCCCGCATTTCTCCGGAGGCTTCTCCAATACTCTTAAGCTTAAACAATCCAATCCATGGTAATCTTTCTTCTCAAACCCTAATTTGCTAAATTCTTCTTCTTTCATTTCACCCACTTCATTTGTTAGAATCGTATTCCATACTTTTTTTTTTCTTTTTTATGTGTTTCACAAGTTGATTTTTCGATAATTTCGAACTTTATGTGGAAGATTAGTATTAGATAGATTTGAATTCTTGACGATTCATAGTTTAGGATATTTGATTTGATTGAACGTGTAATTAGGATGCATCCTTCATTATGGAGAGTAATTCTTCATCTAACAAAATTTAGGGATTTATTGGTTTTAATACGGTTCACTCAGTTGAGACTACGGACTAGATTAGATAGGGATCTTATTGCTCTCTGCTTGATGATTTTTATAATGTATTGATTCCAGATATTGGGTTTGTGGTCTAACATTTATGCACTTGTTGAAATTTTATTTGAGAAACAGTCTAAGAAAAGAGGCCTTTCCCTGGATGAGAAGCGTGAGAAGATGCTTCAGATCTTTTATGAGTCTCAAGACTTTTTCCTTGTGAGTTTAGGAAGTTCTGCAATTTCATTTTCTATTCCTGTTTGATTTGACGGACTTCGTGTTTTTAGACCATAGCGGATCCCTTTAACATTATTAGATACTATAAGAAGTTTCTCTTTTTTCTGATTTTCTCGTTTCAGCTTAAAGAGCTTGAAAAATTGGGTCCTAGGAAAGGTGTGATTTCTCAGTCAGTGAAAGATGTTGTGCAAAGTTTAGTGGATGATGATTTGGTTTCCAAAGAGAAGATTGGAACTTCGGTGAGTAAAAGTTTTGAGATGAGACTTCCAGTTTCTATTCTTGTGTTTCTCCTGTTTGCACCATGACTTATTCTTTGCATATGGGTTTTAGTCTTTGGACATTATTGTCTCTCGTGCGTTGAATGTGATTTTCAATTTGCTATATATTATGTTTGGTTGTAAACTTCAGGTGTATTTTTGGAGTCTACCAAGCTGTGCTGGTAATCAGGTGAAAGAAATTATTCGCATCATGATTTGAACTCATTTGAATTTTCACATTAATTTTTACTTTCAAAAGATCTCATAACTCTATTCTTACCAGCTACGTAATGTGTGTCGTAAACTTGAATCTGATCTCCAAAACAGTAAGAATAGACTGGAACAACTTACTGAGCAGTGTAATCAATTAAAGAAAGGGAGAGAGGAATCTGTGAGTAATTATATTTTAAACGAAAGGTAATTATGAAACATATTTTCCCTTTGGTCACGAATGCTTTCTTTCATGCCAGGAAGAACGAGAGGAAGCCTTAGCTGAATTAAAAGCCATTGACCTGAAGCACAAAGAGCTAAAGGTTTTGTTTGTATTCTGGATTTCATTTATTTTATTTTTTAAAGAACAGTTCGATCACGACGATCCTTTCAGTTTTCGCGCTTACTCTGATAATCTAGTCACTCCCAGGATGAGATGTTACAATATGCAGATAATGACCCAGCAGCCTTTGAAGCAATGAGTTGAGTTTCGTTAGCTATTTTAGATTCTCGCGATCGAAATGGGTATCGGCTGCTTAATGATGATTTAATGGTTGTGTGAATTTGACAGAAAATGCAATTGATGATGCTCATGCTGCAGCCAACCGATGGACAGGTATGCATTCCGCTGCACATAAACTGCCAACTAGTTTTCGATGTTTCTTTTCTTTTCTTTTCATTTCTTTTTTCTCGGGTTCCCATTTTTAATTTCTTTGGAAACTCTCTTTATTGCACAGACAACATATTCACTTTGCGACAATGGTGTTCAAACAACTTTCCACAAGCCAAAGAACAACTAGAGAACCTGTACAAAGAGGTAAACCACTCCCTTCACTAGAAATGCATATACAAATTGTAAATCTTGAAATTTAGAAATCAAATTGAAATAAAGCTCACATCTCAGATTATAATATTTTGAAACTTAAATTGAAACCAAATTCAAAAGTTAAATGTAAATTAGACCGAAAACATAGAGATTGAAAAGGGTATTAATTAAGAACCTTGGGGTTACGGTTGTGTAAATGCAGGTTGGGATGACGGAGGATTTTGATTATTTGGAGTTGTCGCCAACCCCTCTGAGTTCCGTCATTGATTAAATGGAGAGAAGCTTTACAGCCGATTCAACCCCATGGTTTATATCTCAATAATATTCTGAAGCAAACATCCATGATTTGTACAGTTGTTGGCATGTTCATTAGTTATGTGGTAAATAAGAAAATTGTCAATTCTTAAATCAGTATTTAGTTCCCTTCCCACGACACTATAAAAGACGTCTTATGTGAAACCTTCATACCTTCATGGCTCCTGAATTTCTGATTTGTTTTCTTCTCTTAGTCGCTATCAGCATGGGAACAGTAAATGTATTGGAATCAGTTCCTGCGTTTCGAGCTACGCAGCAGAGTATACAGATTTTCTGTGAAATCCATGGTAAAAAAGTGGTTTAGGTATAGAACCCTTTTATTTTTGGAATGTGTTCAGTTTTTATGGATTTTCTTACACATGTTTTTCTTATTTCGTACTTATATTTGAATAATTGGGCGTGGTTTTTAAAACAAAAATAAGTTCACAAAATACATGGTTTATTAATTTTTAAAAAACCAAAAACTAAAGCTTTGTTGGATCATAGTTTAGTGTTTGGTTGTACTCTCAATGGTTGAAAGAGTTGAATTCAAATATCTAAACTCAAGAACAATTTTTTTAAAACTACATTTTAAATTAAAAAGAGGTTTGATTTTTGTAACATTTGTAAAAATATATAACTTAGAGATAGAACGGTTTGTAGACTTAGTTTTCAAGAATTAAAAACAAGTGATTGTAAAAAGAAGTTTTAGTTTTTAAAATTCGAGAAATGTTTAGAAGAAAGTATTTAATAAGTTTTTAAATTTTTAACTTCAAATTTATTAAGAAAATGTAAATTGTATCCTAAAATATTTATATAGCACCAGATACCCATATTTGTAATTGTGGAAGGCCATAGACAATGCCAACAAACAAAGTTTAGAGTTGGAGATAATATTGGACAAATCTTAAAATTTAGGAACCAAACCCAATGCCCTTATCTTTTAAAACGCTAAAATTGAGCATGGATTTTCAAATAACCAACTCAAATTGAACACACAGCATTCGTGTAATTGAGACACTTACACATTAGCTCCATATTAGGTCATTACTAACCACAATAATGTTATCATATTCATTTACAGAGTATACAAGACCTAATTCAAATTTGCATTATTGTCTGATATTATCACAAACAGACCTTTCATCAGGCTTTGTTGAGAACATAGCAAAAAATGTTCAATTCTTCGGAACAACCTCATAGCCAATTCTTCATATCGCCTCTCCTTCGAATTCTCGTCCTGCAACGCCACCTACAAGCAACCATAGAAATCTCTTAGCCTTGGCAGATTTAGCTCTAGATGGAAATTTAAACAAGTATGTAGGATATTCATTGCTAACAAAGGAAAAGAACTGAAGGACCTGCTTTGGAATATTGTTGGATGTCGCATCAAAGTGCCATCTCAGCCTGTAGAGCTGCCAGCTCATCTTCTTCAGCAGTTCGTTTCTGAGGAGCGGGTCGAGCAGTTTGTCGACCTGCAGGGACTGGAATTGGAGCAGCAGGAGCTGTTGTTGCAGGTTGAAGAAGTTGTTCTTCCAACTCGGCACTTTCTAGCTCTTCAAGTTCCGCTTCCAGTTCATCCTGTGAAGCGTTACAATGATGTGTTTAGTGGATGAACTTCATAAAATTGCAGCAGGTACAAATGAGAAGACAAATTGAAAGTGAATACAAACCTCATCAAAATCGGCTGCAGCACCAATTGGATTTGATAGTGCTTCTTGGATCTGTTTCATGTTCTCAGTTTGTTCATTGATCTCATCCATTGTTTTGTCCACATCATCAATGTTCCTGCAAAAGGAGAATATTTAAAGTTCCATCATCAACCCAACCTCGTCATCTAAACTCCTTCTGCACTAAACAATAGATTTTAATGGAAACACACAGGTGTCTCATGTGTCGTTATACTCTGCCAGTACATAGTTCAAACGACTAACAATCAAGATCGGGACAGACTTCAAACATCTAAATTTAACAAATTATTGAAGTACATTGAAACAAAGTGGTACTCACGTTGCTTTCTGCATTGCTTTCATTGCAGCTGCCCCGGTCCTCAGTGCATCTACAGTCTCAGTTGTGGCTTTTGCACCTTCTAGTAATATCATCTACAACACATATTTATGTCACAGAAAGTTGCATAAACATGGA